>NC_068442.1:23415694-23715694 GCF_023373465.1 Oncorhynchus keta
AGGAACAGGATTTGGATTTTTAGCTAAGGTTACTGTCAACGCTGGTATCAAGATGGAGTGAAGGCCTCTTCCCTTCCTTTGTGCAGGCTGTCATTCTGTAGTGTCCTGGGGGACGGTTGCTGTTCCCTAGTTTCAGCTCTGAGGTCAAACCCCTCACACCTGAGACAGCTGGACCTGAGTAACAATTTCCTAGGAGACTCGGGAGTGAAGTTGCTCTCTGCTTTATTGGAGGACCCACACTGTGAAATCAAGACACTGAGGTACAGTTATACGACTTACAACAATACTTCATTCATATAATTCCTTGTTATATTTGGAACGAGTCAAACTGTGAAGGTCTGTGGCTCTAAGCTATGTGTTTAAAATTAGGATGAGGCTGCCCTGTTCCTCCTCGTCCAGCACCACTGGAAGTATCTTCCCCGGAGCTAAAGAAGTGCTTGTGCACGTTATGTCTGGTGTGCGTCGGGTTATGTACCCATTTATTGATTGTTCTGTTTTCCGGTGGGTTTTTGCTGCGCCGTTGGAAACACAGTTTTTGCTCTCCTGCGTCTGACTTCTCTGCCGCCAGTACGCCCCCCGTACAAATACATCCACAGGTACACCTCCAATTGACTCAGGCTAATTGATATAATTTATCAGAATCTTCTAAAGCCATGACATCATTTTCTGGAATTTTCCAAGCTGTTTAAAGGCACAGTCAACTTAGTGTATGTAAACTTCTGACCCACTGGAATTGTGATACAGTGAATTATAAGTGAAATAATCTGTCTGTAAACAATTGTTGGATAACCGACTTGCCAAAGCTACAGTTTGTTAACAAGAAATGTGAGGAGTGGTTGAAAAACAAGTTTTAATGACTCCAACCTAAGTGTATGTAAACTTCCGACTTCAACTGTACATTTTTCAAGCAGGCCACCATAGTCCCTGTGCCCAAGAAAGCGAAGGTAGCCTGCCTAAATGACTACCACCCCGTAGCACTCACGTGGGTAGCCATGAATTCCTTTGAAAGGCTGGTCATGGCTCACATCAACACCATCATCCCCTCAGGCGTGCATCCTTAGTCCCCTCCTGTACTCCCTGTTCACCCACGACTGCGTGGCCAGGCACAACTCCACCACCATCATTAAGTTCCATGACAACACAACAGTGTGTCACGGCTTCTGCCGAAGTTGGTGCCTCTCCTTGTTCGGACGGCGTTCGGCGTTCGGCGGTCGGCGGTCGGCGGTCGTCGTCACCGGCATTCTAGCTGCCACCGATCCACGTTTCTTTTTCCATTTGTGATGTCTTGATTGTACATTACATTATTATTATTATTTCCCTATTTAACCTTCTGGTTCTCATTATGTTTAGTTCTTGATTGTTCCCGGTTCTGTGTTAGTCTGTTGTGTTAGGGTTTGTGATATTTAATGGATTTATTTTTGCAGATTATTTTTCCCGAGTAAAAGTATGTTATTTTACTCAGTTCTGTGTCCTGCGCCTGACTCCGTTCTCACCTCTGCACAACTGACACATGACACAGTGGTAGACCTGATCACCGACAACGATGAGACAGCCTACAGGGTGGAGGACAGAGACCTGGCAGCCTGGTTCCAGGACAACAATGGAGCTGATCGTGGACTGCAGGAAAAGGACGGCCGAACACGCCCCCATTCACAGCAACGGGGCTGTAGTGGAGCGGGTCAAGAGTTTCAAGTTCCTTGGTGTCCACAACACACCTTTTCCCCCTCAGGAGACTGAAAAGATTTGGCATGGGTCCCCAGATCCTCAAAAAGTTCTACAGCTGCACCATCGAGTATTCTGACCGGTTGCATCACCTCCTGGTATGGCAACTGCTCGGTGTCTGACCGTACGGTGCTACAGAGGGTATTGCATATGGCCCAGTACATCACTGGGGCCAAGCTTCCTGCCATCCAGGACCTGTATACTAGGTGGTGTCAGAGGAAGGCCCAAAAAATGGTCAAAGACTCCAGTCACCCAATCATGGACTGTTCTCTCTGCTACCGCACGACAACCAGCACCGGAGCACCAGAGTCCAAAAGGCTCCATAACAGCTTCTACCCCCAAGCCATGAGACTGCTGACCAATTAATCACATGGCCACACAGACTATTTACATTGACCCCCCCCCCCCTCTTTGTTTTACACTGCTGCTACTCGCTGTTTATTATCTATGCATAATCACTTTACCCCTACCTACATGTACAAATTACCTCGACTAACCGGTACCCCCGCTCATTGACTCGGTGCCAGTACTCCCTAGATATAGCCTCGTTATTGTTATTTTATTGTGTTAATTTTTATTTAGTTTATTGAGTAAATATCTTCTTAATTCTATTTCTTGAACTGCATTGTTGGTTAGGGGCTTGTAAGTAAGCATTTCACTAAAATACCTGTTGTATTCGGCTTATGTAACAAATACACATTTTTATTTGAATCTGTGTATAGAGAATCTGGCACATGCACAGACTCTTTTTTAGCTATCGGGAAGAGCATACCAGAGAATTCAGCAATGCAGCCACTCCTTTGACGTTATAACATTATATTTCTCTCTGTAGGCTTACAGACTGTTACATTTCAGAGGAAGCATTTGTTTCTCTGGCTTCAGCCCTGATAACAAACCCCTCTCACCTGAGAGAGCTGGACCTGGCCAGGAATTATGGAGGAGACTCAGGAGTGAAGCTGCTCTGTGCTGGACTGAAGGATCCATGCTGTAAACTGGAGAAACTGAGGTGAGTTTTATAATCGGCAGTGTTTAACTAATTACTGTGGTTAAGAGAAAATGCTGTTTCTCATTATCTGTTGACATTTTTGCCAGCCTGTTTTTTTGTAAACTGAGTTGGGAATGCTGTGAGGCAATGGCAGCAGCTCTCCGCTCAACCTCAAGTCTGAGAGAGCTGGACCTGAGTCACAATTATCTGGGGAATTCAGGAGTGACAATGCTCTCTGCAGGATTGGGCAATCCTCACTGTAAACTGATGATTCTGAGGTATTGGATTTAATTGAACTATTTTTATTGACTTTAAAAGTCACCAATTATTTGTCTTATTTTAGATTTTCTCAACCTTTGAGTTGAATTTCAGAAATGGCTTAGTGAATTACTTTCATCCTCTGCAGGCTCTGTAATTGTGGTATGACAGAGGAAGGCTGTGCTTCTCTGGCCACAGAGCTGAGGTTAAATCCCTCTCACCTGAAAGATCTGGACCTGAGTTCCAATTCTCCAGGAGACCCAGGAATGAATCTGCTCTTTGCTGTGCTAGTGGATCCCTGTTGTAAACTGGAGATTTTGACGTGATTAATCATGACAAACTTTTGTGCTATTACAATCACTGCAATTTGCTTATTCCATTTTGTGGGTTTGATTTAGTTAACGGTATGGTTATAGATGTATTATACAGAAAGCAATAGAAAGTAATTGCTGTCATATTACAGTTTGCATCCTAAGTTTCAGTGTTTTTTGTTTTCCCTCCAGTCTGGATAACTGTAACCTCACTGAGAATTGCTGTGCAGCATTGGCCACTGCTCTCAGCTCAAACACCTGTAGTCTGAAAAACCTGAACCTGAGTGACAACAACCTATATGATTCAGGAGTACAGCTACTCTCAGCTGGATTGAAGAATACACAGTGTAAACTGGAGACACTGAAGTAGGTGTACATGGCTTATCCTTAATGTGGGCGTTATACTGAAAAGTTTTATACAATTATTTTTGATCTGACATGGAATAACTGGATTCTCTTCCTGTAGGGTAGCAAACTGTAAGTTCAAAGAGGATGGCTGTGTTGCTCTGGCCTCAGCTTTAAGCTCCAACCCCTTCCACCTAACAGAGCTCGATCTGAACCAGAACCGGTATGGGCGTGGAAAAGCCCTGCTCAAAGCATTGCAGAAGGATCCACACTGTAAACTAGTGAAAGTGGGGTGAGTGGTATAGTTGTGGTATAGTGTCAAAGAGTATCACAAATGTCATTCAAGATGTGTTTGTGTTTGTTAATAATATTGCAAGTCATTGAGTTTCATTGAAAATGCAAGGTGACTGAAAACAAATGCCTTAATAGTGGCACAGTAAAATGAGAGCTCTTTATTACACCATATGTTTCTTTCTGATGGTCCTGTATTTAGCTCTCCTGTATACATACAACTCATTATTATTGTTCTGCAAAATCCTCTTTTAGATTGGTCCCAATGTGAAACAGCCATCATCATACAGGACCGAGAAATGAGCCGCATTCTGAAGAGACAGTCAAGAAGTGACGTGGACGTAGTGCTCGGCCGTTCTTGAAACCACTGAACTAAAAACACGCTGTGTGTAGACCAAACGGATGCAGTGTAACATTACAAACAAGTGAGATGAATACATGTTTTGAATATGCTTTATCATTTTGAAGACGCTCAACACCTACTTTACAAATGTAATGCATGTGTTTGCAGTGCAGTCCTGATCTTTGAAAAATATATAGGCTATGTATTTTCCGGGATATATGTGTACATATTTACAAGGTTTTATACACATTGTATAAGGGGATTGATTGTCAATGTTCTATTTAATGTCATAGGAAGAAAATACAATGTTAGAATGTTACGTCATTGTGCATATTCTTAGACATCCTCATCAAATGAATATCTTAAGATAGTTTTTCACACACGCATAGGTCTGCTGGTTTAAAGGCTGAATTCTCCTGTTTCCATTAGGGGCTCATTAGTGTCCTCATCTGGGCCCTGTGAAAAACAGAGACTGTTTAGTGAGTCCAGTGCAGCTAAACATGTGACCATGTCAATATGTATTTGATTGTGTGAGTGTGTATTCGGCCAGGTGCATATGTGCGTATGTGCTAGTGTTTGTATATGTGTGTGTGTGTGTGTGTGTGTGTGTGCGTGCTGGCATTTGTGTGCATTTATTCTTGCCTGTGCTAGACGATTGTAGGTCTGAGTGTGGGGGCCGCTGTACCGTCGTAGACCTCGCCAGGACAGGAAGAGAGTGTAGACAGAGGCCAGCAGACACTGTACTGTGAACATGATAGAGCTGCCCTTCGCTATGTACACACCCGCACGCTGAGAGGGAGACAAAGAAAGGAGGAGGTTACACAGAGAGAGAGACACACGCACATACATACACACACATACACAGACAGTACAACACACCTGTTGGTCTGTGTAGAGTGCTTTAGCCTGTGAAGTGATGAGGCTGTAGGCCAGCAGAGCACAGCACCCCAGCAGTAGGCTGAAGATGTTCAGGCCTATCAGTGTGGTCACCTGTTCAACATGTTAACAGAGCAGTGAGCAGAACAACTTAACTTCAAATAAAAAATGGTGAAACACTTCACAATCACAGAAGCAATGAATTTAGCGACTCACTACTAACTGGCGAACAACACAAAACATTCACTAGGGTGAGACTTCAAAATTGGGATAATGAATTCAAAAAGTAGATCATACATTTTTTGATTAATTAGATCATTCATTGAATAAAGCACTTGTGTGATATATGCCTAGTTAAATAAATAAAAAAATACAAATATATATACTCACATTGAGTTTGTTGGGTTTCCTCTGAACTTCCATTGCCAGCCCTCCAGTGGCCAGATACTGTAACAACACACAATACCCAGCTTAGTGAAAAATCAAATCAAGCTTTATTTGTCACGTGCGCCGAATACAACAGGTGTAGACCTTACAGTGAAATGCTTACTGACATCATCTATACCAGGGTTGTGTTCAGAGGGCACATCATGGGAAAAACATGTTGAAACAGGGAGTGACAACATAGACAGTGTCAACCGGGGATGACTAGGCATTATCTCAGTGGGCTAACACAGTCTTGCATAAGACAGTGAAAAGCGAGGACTCACAAACAGGCCGGACCAGACTGGTGTAGTCAAGGAGACGGAACAGTTGAAGCTCACGCAGGCATAGGTTACTGTGGTTAGAATGGAGGCCAGGGCACCAAAGACCTGCAAAACCTTAGTTACAGAGAGAGACAGGAGAAGTACTCTAGAGTGATGGTTTTGGGTAACACTTTATTTCACAGGAAATGGTAACGTAATTACGAAACTACATGGTAAAATTATGATAACTGATTAATAACAGTATTTGGTCACAGGGCACTGATTAGGAACCACAGGGTTGCTTTTTGTTTTCCTCATCTCACCCCAGTGACAAGGAGGCGGGTGTTAACGACTGTCCCAAACCAGCGTCCAATCCGCACATCTTTAAATTCTTCCTGATTGGTGGTTACAGTGAGTGGGTGGCCCGAGGTGCGGTCCTTAAAAAATACATGGTACAGCCCCTCTTGGAACATGTTCTGAGTCATCTGAGAAAGGCAGACAACAAAAACATGTCGCTGTTTGATGATGTAATAGCTACAGCTGAAGATATCAGGAAAACGTATCTCATCTAATGGGAATATAAGGCTACACGCATATTCACATACACACACACACACTGTCACATGCAGACACACTCCGATCACAGCCTTTCTCTCTCTATCTTACCTTCAGCTGCAGTGGGTCCACAGCCTGGCTTCCTCATGAACAACTTTCATATCCACAAAGAATAGAATCAGCCTTCTAAACCTCATAGAGGGGAAAAAGAGAGGGACCTGAAATCATAAAGGCTTTGTGTTGGTCAGTCATTCACAGCGTCTCACTCTTCCGCCCTCACCACCCCAGACTGACACGGTCAAAGTTCACCTGAGGCATAGTTTACTTCCAGGCTGATATGGTCCACCTCTAAGGAAGGGATAATGTGTTCTGATTGGCCAGAGAGAGAGAGAGACTTGATCAATGAAGGGATCTGACTAATCTGGCCAGGGTGCCCGGTTGTGTGCGTTTTGCACCTGGTGAAAGTTGATTGCATAACTTTAGGAACCGGGCTGCCTCCAGGGTGTGAGCCAGGTGCTCCCTTCAAAACCCATGGCAAAGTCAGCTCAAAACATAAATAAACACGTGGAGTAATGATTAGGATTAATTGCCTTTCCAATGAAAACTAGTTTGAAAATTCAAACAACAGTCAAATGTTTGGACACACCTACTCATTCAAAGGTTTTTCTTAATTTGTAATATTTTCTACATTGTAGAATAATAGTGAAGACATCAAAACTATGAAATAACACATATGGAATCCTGTAGTGATGAAAAAAAGTGTTAAATCAAAATATACACTGCTCAAAAAAATAAAGGGAACACTTAAACAACACAATGTACTGTAACTAACTCCAAGTTAATGACACTTCTGTGAAATCAAACTGTCCACTTAGGAAGCAACACTGATTGACAATACATTTCATATGCTGTTGTGCAAATGGAATAGACAACAGGTGGAAATTATAGGCAATTAGCAAGACACCCCCAATAAAGGAGTGGTTCTGCAGGTGAAGACCACAGACCACTTCTCAGTTCCTATGCTTCCTGGCTGATGTTTTGGTCACTTTTGAATGCTGGCAGTGCTTTCACTGTAGTGGTAGCATGAGACGGAGTCTACAACCCACACAAGTTGCTCAGGTAGTGCAGCTCATCCAGGATGGAACATCAATGCGAGCTGTGGCAAGAAGGTTTGCTGTGTCTGTCAGCGTAGTGTCCAGAGCATGGAGGCGCTACCAGGAGACAGGCCAGTACATCAGGAGATGTGGAGGAGGCCAACAACCCAGCAGCAGGACCGCTACCTCTGCCTTTGTGCAAGGAGGAGCAGGAGGAGCACTGCCAGAGCCCTGCAAAATGACCTCCAGCAGGCCACAAATGTGCATGTGTCTGCTCAAACGGTCAGAAACAGACTCCATGAGGGCCCGACATCCACAGGTGGGGGTTGTGCTTACAGCCCAACACTGTACAGGATGTTTGTCATTTGCCAGAGAACACCAAGATTGGCAAATTCGCCACTGGCGCCCTGTGCTCTTCACAGATGAAAGCAGGTTCACACTGAGCACATGTGACAGACGTGACAGTCTGGAGACGCCGTGGAGAACGTTCTGCTGCCTGCGACATCCTCCAGCATGACCGGTTTGGCGGTGGGTCAGTCATGGTGTGGGGTGGCATTTCTTTGGGGGGCCGCACAGCCCTCCATGTGCTCGCCAGAGGTAGCCTGACTGCCATTAGGTACCGAGATGAGATCCTCAGACCCCTTGTGAGACCATATGCTGGTGCGGTTAGCCCTGGGTTCCTCCTAATGCAAGACAATGCTAGATCTCATGTGGCTGGAGTGTGTCAGCAGTTCCTGCAAGAGGAAGGCATTGATGCTATGGACTGGCCCGCCCGTTCCCCAGACCTGAATCCAATTGAGCACATCTGGGACATCATGTCTCACTCCATCCACCAACGCCACGTTGCACCACAGACTGTCCAGGAGTTGGCGGATGCTTTAGTCCAGGTCTGAAAGGAGATCCCTCAGGAGACCATCCGCCACCTCATCAGGAGCATGCCCAGGCGTTGTAAGGGAGGTCATACAGGCACGTGGAGGCCACACACACTACTGAGCCTCATTTTGACTTGTTTTAAGGACATTACATCAAAGTTTGATCAGCCTGTAGTGTGGTGTTCCACTTTAATTTAGAGTGTGACTCCAAATCCAGACCTCCATGGGTTGATACATTTGATTTCCATTGATAATTATTGTGTGATTTTGTTGTCAGCACATTCAACTCTATAAAGAAAAAAGTATTTAATAAGAATATTTCATTCATTCAGATCTAGGATGTGTTATTTTAGTGTTCCCTTTATTTGTTTTACTTAGTGGGACTATAATTTGTTTTTCAACAGGACAATGACCCAAAACAAACCTCCAGGCTGTGTAAGGTTTATTTGACCATGAAGGAGAGTGATGATCTGGCCTCCAAAATCACTCGACCTCAAAACAATTGAGATGGTTTGGGATGAGTTGGACCACAGAGTGGAGGAACAGCTGCCAACAAGTGCTCAGCATATGTCGGAATTCCTTCAAGACTGTTGGAAAAGCATTCCTCATGAAGCTGGTTGAGAGAATGCCAAGAGTGTGCAAATCTGTCATCAAGGCAAAGGCTGGATACTTTGAAGAATCTCAAATATAAAATATATTTAGATTTTTTTCCCCTTACTACACGATTCCATGTGTGTTGTTTGATAGTTTTGATGTCTTCACTATTATTCTACAATGTAGAAAATAATACAAATAAAGAAAACCCTTGAATGAGTAGGTGTGTCCAACCTTTGACTGGTCCTGTATATATAATACATTTCCATTGATTCTTGAAGAATATAACTTACAAATGCCTCATGAGCTTAGTTCAACTGTCACACGCTTTGGATAAAAGCGTCTGCTAAATGGCATATATTATTATTATTATTACACTCCATGAGAACCCAAAATAAAAGCTTGTTTTTCTCCAATGTTTTTAAACATCATAAATGTAAACAAACATTGTATAGCCTCATAACATGGTTAAAACAATCCTTTTTATATCATGGGATGGTCAGTCCATAGCTCTGTCTATTAATCTGAGAGTGGTTACATGTCTCCAGGCCCATCCCTCAGCTTTTTAACAAAACAGAGGCGGGGTGGCCGTTTTGTTATTGTTTCATCCGTAGATTTGCCCTTTAAACAGCTGCATATTATCAAGATATCAAAGTGTCACAAACAAAGAGGTAAACAATAGGCCTATAGCAAATGCAGCATATAGCATTCATTTTTCACAAGTAAATAGCACTTTTCAGTAGTGCTCAAAGCATGTCATTCCATGAGCGCAGCATTTATTTTTGAACTCGAATCAATGATCCCAATCAGTCCTCCATGACAACAACATCATAAACAACAGAGTAGGGCTGGCTAATAAGTCCTTAGTTTTGGGGTCATGCTCAGGTTAAACAATTTGGCTCATCTAAGTCCTATTCTTGAAGATCAAGGGGTATAACATTTATTGGAATTACTGGAATTCTGATAGACATTGTTTTTTAATGTAAAGATATAATTTAATCGTATTATTATATGTAGTAGAAAGTGATGGGTTAGAAGAGGCCTACATAACCCACCCATAAAGTAAAATTTAACATCCATATATGGCCAGCTATGTAAACATTAACATTGATTTATCCTGCAATAGATGTCATTCAATTGGTAACATACGTTTGTTTATGTCTTCTTCTAATTACTCTTAAGAGGACAGTAAATGTAAAATTAACTGAATGTAATCAGATTGCATTACTGACTTTGGGTAATCCAAAAGTTACATTACTGATTACAATTTTGGACAACTAGTAACTGTAACAGATTACATTTAGAAAGTAACTTAGCCAACCCTGTGTGTTACATAGCATGTTGCACAAAATGTCTGCCATGCATTTCTCAGGTGCTGCAACACATTGTTGGTGGATGAGGTGAGTTTGTCCCAGAGTGTGCTCTGAGACCTAGTGTGGCAAGGTCTCTATAGCTCTGGCACTATACTTGACTTTTCATTTTATAAATTCATTATCACTATTGTTATCAAGTGTGGATATTTTGGAGACTTGTCTTTATTTTTATACATTTATTTTACACTTATTTCACCATGTAAGTTGACTGAGAACACATTCTCATTTACAGCAACGACCTGGGGAATAGTTACAGGAGAGAGAAGGGGGTATGAATGAGCCAATTGGAACTTGTTGTATACATTACTGATATATGGCACCCCATTGAATACAGTTGAAGTCAGAAGTTTACATACATCTTAGCCAAATACATTTAAACTCAGTTTTTCACAACACCTGATATTTAATCCTAGTAAAAAGTCCCTGTCTTAGGTCAGTTAGGATCACCACTTTATTTTAAGAATGTGAAATGTCAGAATAATAGTAGAGAGAATGATTTATTTGAGCTTTTATTTCCACAAATTTGCTATGGGATTGAGGTCAGGGCTTTGTGATGGCCACTCCAATACCTTGACTTTGTTGTCCTTAAGCCATTTTGCTACAACTTTGGAAGTATGCTTGGGGTCATTGTCCATTTGGAAGACCCATTTGCGACCAAGCTTTAACTTCCTGACTGATGTCTTGAGATGTTGCTTCAATATATCCACATCATTTTCCTCCCTCATGATGCCATCTATTTTGTGAAGTGCACCAGTCCCTCCTGCAGCAAAGCATCCCTACAACATGATGCTGCCACAAACCGTAATTCATGGTTGGGATGGTGTAAATCCTACAATGTGATTTTCTGGATTTTTTTTTCTCATTTTGTCTGTCATAGTTGAAGTGCACCTAGGATGAAAATTAAGTGGGAGAACTAGCGTGGCTGACAAAATACTTTTTTTGCCCCACTGTAGATACTTGTGTACCCGTTTCCTCGTTTCCTCATGCATCTTCACAAGGTCCTTTGCTGTTGTTCTGTGATTGATTTTTCACTTTTCGCACCAAAGTATGTTCATCTCTAGGAGACAGAACGCATCTCCTTCCTGAGTGGTATGACGGCTGCATGGTCCCATGATGTTTATACTTGCATACTATTGTTTGTACAGATGAACGTGGTACCTTTAGGCGTTTGGAAATTGCTCCCAAGGATGAACCAGATTTATTTTGATTTTCCCATGATGTCAAGCAAAGAGGCACCTAGTTTGAAGGTAGGCCTTGAAATACATCCACAGGTACACCGCCAATTGACTCAAATGATGTCAATTAGCTTATCAGAAGCTTCTAAAGCCATGCCATCATTTTCTGGAATTCTCCAAGCTGTCAACTTAGTGTATGTAAACTTCTGACCCACTGGAATTGTGATACTGTGAATTGTGAATTATAAGTTAAATAATCTGTCTGTAAACAATTGTTGGAAAAATTACTTGTGTCATGCACAAAGTAGATGTCCTAACCGACCTGCCAAAACTATAGTTTGTTAACAAGAAATTTGTGGAGTGGTTGAAAAAACGAGTTTTAATGACTCCAACCTAAGTGTATGTAAACTTCCGACTCCAACTGTATATCTGAAAAGACCCGATTGAATATTACACTCCGAAAGCTTCTCAACAACTTGTGGTGGAGTGAGTAAGCAAAGCATGAGTGCCGTATGTATGTATTAACAATGAGAGGGCTAGGCAGTGTGCTAATGCTAGGCAATTATGCTTGCACAAACAGACTGAGGGGTTTCTCTGCTCCTACAGACAGTAGGCTAGTTAATGGTTAACACTAGTTAACCATTACATCTCCAGTATACAGTATGTGTCCAGTAAACAAGGTCATCCCCGCCCCAAGAGATTAGACTTTCCTTGGAGCAGTAACACAGAGAATAACTAGGACAGGGTCATACTTTCTGCACTACAGGAATTATATGTTACCTTGGCAGTTACCCTAATAGCATTTATCAACATTGTCAACATTATCAGCCAAGACACTTTGACACTAAAAGGGTAATTCATGCATAAACTAAATGTGGATTGAGCTTTTTCTTGTTGCAGGTAAGGCCAGAGTAATCATTTAAAAGTCAATGTTGATCTCATAAGCTTTAAAAAAATTTTTAACTGGAGTGGAGTTGTGCTTATAGAAATATATGTTCCTAAATGCATGTTTGCCCACTTGTCACCTGTTGTGATTCCTCTTAATTCTGTGAGGGTCGTATTAAACTTCCCAGAATGTTGATATTGCTACACTTGTAATGCTTTTATCTTAGTCAAGTTTCAACCACAGAGTTTTAATTGGTGTGCTCTGTGTAGGTATTCTTCTCTCATCACATTGTCATGGAAATTCTTACACAGGGACTCTCAAAGTCAACCTTAATCATTGTTTGTTGTAAGCACGCTGGAGAGGTTCTAACAAACTTGACGCACCTTAGTGAATGACTGTCAGGAGCTCTTCCGGGGCAGTCCCGTTAGTTCTCTTATATACTGCAGACAGGTCATATTTGCATGATTTAGCTTATTCATAAATAATTCATCATTAATGTTTGCTTCATTCATGTGGCCAACCAATACTGGGTCATCCATGTGACAAATCAATACCTCACAAGGCTTATTCTCTCAGCTAAGACCTTGAAACGGAGATATCTTTTGTCCTCAAAATAACGGTCTAGGTGTACTGCCAAATTGCAGATACTGATTGTGAGGATTCGCTCAGTGAGTCACGCATGAACACAGAAAACGGTTATTAGAAAAGTACAAAAACTAAAATTTCCATCAGAGCATAAACTTTCAGACACTTTGCCCATGTTAAATGTACTGGATGTACGTATGCTGCTGTCATCCTTTTAGGTTATCATCCCCCCGGACTGTGGGGTTTCAGTTCAGAACACTTCATCTTAAGAGTGGACACCAGACACCTCCCCAGAGACAGAGTTCTTGGCAAAGGTCAAATCAAATCAAACAGTGACATCCATTACAGACACTACAATAAGAATAACTGGTGATAACTTGGTGAAAATTGTATTTAAACTTCACAAAGGCAGACTTTATAGAACTCAATCATTGTGGCAAGAGTTTATTCACAATAAAAAGTTTAATAAATATGAATGGTGTTTGAATGAGCTCAGGATTTGAATGTTATGGACATGCTTCCTAATTGGTGGAAATGATGTTTATGGTCTAACAGGTCTGCTAAAATATTGAGAGGACCTTGGCCCTTGTTTAATTGATAAAGGCTTAATCAGGGTAGCCTAGTGGTTAGAGTGTTAGAGTGTTGGACTAGTAACCAGCAAGTTCAAATCCCTGAGCTGACAAGGTACAAATCTGTCAGTCTGCCCCTGAACAAGTAGTTAACCCACTGTTCCTAGGCCATCATTGACCATAAGAATTTGTTCTTAACTGACTTGCCTAGTTAACTTAATAATTTTGCACGCCCAATTTTTGAGTTTTTGATTTGTTATAAAAGTTTGAAATATCCAATAAATGTCGTTCCACTTCATGATTGTGTCCCACTTGTTGTTGATTCTTCACAAAAAAATACAGTTGTATATCTTTATGTTTGAAGCCTGAAATGTGGCAAAAGGTCGCAAAGTTCAAGGGGGCCGAATACTTTCGCAAGGCACTGTAATTGCAAGCACTGTTCCAGATCACTTGATATCCACCACGAGTGGGAGAGAAGAGAAACTAAACTGTCTATACAGCAAAGCGTGTGTCCGACTCCAAACCCCCACAACTGAATAGATAAGAGCATATCAAGAGCATATCTATCCCCCCCCAAGAAGCGTGTACCTGGTTCAAATCCAGGCTGCATCACATCCGGCCGTGATTGGGAGTCCAATTGGCCCAGTGTCATCTGGGTTTGGCCGGGGTGGTCATTGTAAATAAGTAAAATAAATATAACACCTTCTCCTTATCTCTCTCTCACACACACCCATTGTATTCATGCAGTACAAAGCAATGTGCTCTCTTTTCACAATGGTCTGTTCCTAGAGTCGTGAGTTTCAAGTTTGAGTTTCAAGTTTGAGGAAGCTTACAATTTATTTGACCATTTCTACCGATCTACCTGCCAGTTGTGATTTTCATATGCGCACATTTGTTGAACAGTTTCATTTCAATAATAATGTTTTTGTTTCTCAAAATCATTGTCACGTGGTTAATGTAATGGGAAAAAGAAACAATAAAAGGGCAAACAATTAACACAAAAAACAATGACTGTGCAAGAATTGGTGGGAGACAACTCAGTGCATTATGGAGAGCTGAGCGCATCTTGGTGCGAGATGAGCCTATATCTTTGCCATACACCCCCTCCCGTTCTTCTTGTCTCAACATTTCAAATTATACTGAAGACACTATCTTTACACATACTTTAGATGCATTGCTTTTCCCTGGCAGCCACATCTCAATAATCAGCCAGGCCCTTTCCCTTATTTCCACGCACGCTGCCCAAACTGTGCATACAGGCCTTCACGCTTATGATTTGAAATGATCCACAGCTTTAAAAAATAAAAAAAGCTAATGATCCTCTGTGGCTAAGTCATGCTCTCTGGTGAAGTATTTTTAATGATTTGATTGATTTATGTCTAGACAGGAGGAATTATATAATTTTGACACTTTTATTGAAATTGACTTTAGACTGCAGTGACTACTGTTACCGAATCTTGTCCTACTCATCACATTAGGAATTGTATGTTATTGTTAGCCTGCAAATATCTTATTATGAAGGTGTTTTTTATAAAGGTGGTCGTGGACGGCACAAGGTTGGGGGTCCAACCATAGGGGCCACGTCGGCACAACATTCTCAGGACGGTTATTCAGACCTCTGTGGAGCTGACTCAGATTATAGTCTTGAAAGAGAAGGTAGATTATGGTAGATTATAAATAAACCCCTCCAACCCAAAAAGGCCTGTGGTGTTGATGGTATCCCCAATGAAATGATAAAATATGCAGACAACACATTCTAATTGGCTATACTTAAACTCTTTAACATCATCCTTAGCCCTGACATCTTCCCCAATATTTGGAACCAGGGACTGATTACCCCAATCCTCAAAAGTGGTGACAAATTTGACTCCAATAACTACCGTGGGATATGCGTCAATAGCAACCTTTGGAAAATCCTCTGCATTATCATTGACTGCAGACTTGTACATTTCCTCAGTGAAAACAATGTACTGAGCAAATGTAATGCTGGGGAGTCCTCGTGCGTCACGATGGATGAGCGAGAGCAGGCGTGACAACAATGGTGTTTGTTTTTCACTGATTGCCCCTTTCTTGTGGCAACAGGTCACAAATCTTGCTGCTGTGATGGCACACTGTGGTATTTCACCTAATATATATGGGAGTTTATCAAAATTAGATTTGTTTTCTAATTCTTTGTGGGTCAGTGTATGTGTCTCTAATATGGTCATACATTTGGCGGGAGGTTACAATGTGCAGCTCAGTTCCCATCTCATTTTGTGGGCAGTGTGAACATTTTCTAAATGTTTTATTTAACTAGGCAAGTCAGTTAAGAACACATTCTTATTTACAACAACAGCCTTGGAACAGTGGGTTAACTGCCATGTTCAGGGGCAGAACAACAGATTTTTACCTTGTCAGCTCTGGGATTTGATCTAGCAACCTTCAGTTACTGGCCCAACATGCTAACCACTAGGCTACCTGCCGCCTCAACATAGTCTGTCTTGGTCCTCCTTTCTTTTTGATGACCAATTTACCCCTTTTACCAAAGAGTACCTTCTATCTACCAAAATGTACTATTGTGTACCTTAGTAGCGCTACCCTTCCTCCTCTTTCTAATAGTCTGTCTTCTCTTGAAAGCCAGATCTGACTATGTCGGCCTCTCTCAATAGTAAGACTATGCTCTCTCCTTTCACCTCTTCCCCGTCCTCTTCTCTCCTTCCCCCTCTCCTCTCTTCTCATCTGGTAATCCTCTCCTCCCCCTCCTCATCACAGTAGTAAATGTTGTCTTTGACTTCCTCTTCCTTCAGCAGGACGTTCTTCTTCACTGGTCTCCTCTTCCGCAGGAACAGCAGCAACACTGAGGGGGAGACAGATTACATGAATGACCTAGCACACTGTATAGGCATACATGAAACCGCTACAGTTGTTGGACTGTCAACATAGCCTACTCTTCCAAAGGGAAAAACATGCGTGTAAAAGAAGAGAAGCATGACACGGATGTCTACGGTCCCCCTGCACTGACATACCTCTGACATTTACATTTACATTTAAGTCATTTAGCAGACGCTCTTATCCAGAGCGACTTACAAATTGGTGCATACACCATATGACATCCAGTGGAACAGCCACTTACAATAGTGCATCTAAATCTTTTTAGGGGGGGTGAGAAGGATTACTTACCCTATCCTAGGTATTCCTTGAAGAGGTGGGGTTTCAGGTGTCTCCGGAAGGTGGTGATTGACTCCTTGATTGACATCATATTGCTTTCCTGGTAGAGCATCTCAGAGATACATAATCAGCAACACCTGGTACGACCACAGTCTCTTAGGGCTCAGGGTTACCACATCACCTGACAGGGGGGTCCTTCCTATATGTGTCTCATCACACTCTGTTTGTGACCTACACTACCGGTCAAATGTTTTAGAACACCTACTCATTCAAGAGTTTTTCTTTATTCTTGAAATTTTAATAGTCAAGACATCAAAACTACTAAATAACCCATATGGAATCATGTTATAACCAAAAAAAGTGTTAAAATATATTTGAGATTTGAGATTTTTCAAATAGCCACCCTTTGCCTTGATGACAGCTTTGCACACTCTTGACATTCTCTCAACCAGCTTCAACTGGAATGCTTTTCCAACAGTCTTGAAGGAGTTCCAACAATATGCTGATCACTTGTTGGCTGCTGTTCCTTCACTCCGCGGTCCGACTCATCCCAAACCATCTCAATTTGGTAGAGGTCAGGTGATTGTGGAGGCCAGGTCATCTGATTCAGCACTCCATTACTCTCCTTCTTGGTCAAATGGTCCTAACACAGCCTTTTGAAAAACAAATTATAGTCCCACTAAGCGCAAACCAGGTGGGATGGAGTATTGCTGCGGAATTCTGTGGTAGCCATGCTGGTTAAGTGTGTAGGGGTAAAGTGACTAGGCAACAGGATAGATAAACCAAACCATCTCAATTGTGTTGAGGTCGGGGGAATGTGGAGGCCAGAACATCTGATGCAGCAATCCATCACTCTCCTTCTTGTTAAAATAGCTCTTTCACAGCCTGGAGTTGTGTTGGGTCATTGTCCTGTTGAAAAACAAATGATAGTGCCACTAAGCCCAAACAAGATGGGATGGCATATCGCTGCAGAATGCTGTGGTAGCCATGCTGTTTAAGTGTGCCTTGAATTCTAAATGAATCACAGACAGTGTCACCAGCAAAGCACTCCCACACCATAAAACCTCCTCCTCCATGGTGGGAAATACACATGTGGAGATAATCCACACCGCATCTCATAAAGACACAGAGGTTGAAACCAAAAATCTCAAATTTGGACTCCAGTTGAAATGACAAATTTCCACTGGTCTAATGTCCATTGCACGTGCTTCTTGGCCCAAGCAAGTCTCTTTTCCTTATTGGTGTCCTTTAGTAGTGATTTCTTTGCAGCAATTTGACCATGAAGGCCTGATTCACATTGTCTCTGAACTGTTGATGTTGAGATGTGTCTATTACTTGAACTCCCGTGAAGCATTTATTTGGGCTGCAATTTCTGAGGCTGGTAACTCTAATGAACTTATTCTCTGCAGCAGAGGAAACTCTGGGTCTTTTTTTCCTGTGGCAGTCTTCATGAGAGCCAGTTTCATCATAGCGCTTGATGTTTTTTGCGACTGCACTTGAAGAAACTTTCTAAGTTTGTGACATTTTCCATATTTACTGACCTTCAGTAAAGTAATAAAGTATAAAGTAATGATGGACTGTCATTTCTCTTTGCTTATTTGAGCTGTTCTTGCCATTATATGGACTTGGTCTTTTACCAAATAGCGCTATATTCTGTATACCACCCCTAACTTGTCACAACACAACTGATTGGCTCAAACGCATTAAGAAGGAAAGAAATTCCACAAATTAACTTTTAAGAAGACACACCTGTTAATTGAAATGCATTCCAGGTGACTACCTCATGAATCTGGTTAAGAGAATGCCAAGGGTGTGCAAAGCTGTCATCAAGGCAAATGGTGGCTATTTGAAGAATCTCAAATTTAAAATAGATTTTGATTTGTTTAACACTTTTTGGTTCCATATATAATTCATAGTGTTGATGTTGTCACTATTATTCTACAATGTAGAAAATAATAAAAATAAAGAAAAACCCTTGAATGAGTAGGTGTTCTAAAACTTTGGACTGGTAGTGTATGTCTGCATCCGTAGCTCTATAGTTGGCAATAAACACTCCTCACAGCCACCATCACCAACAGACTGAACACAGCAACACTCTCATAAGACTGCTGAACAATTAATCAAATGGCCACCGGACTATGTACATTGACACACCCTCCCCCCCATTTGTTTTGTACACTGCTGCTACTCGCTGTTTATTACCTAAGCATAGTCACTTTACCCCTACCTACATGTACAAATTACCTCAACTAACCTGTACCCCCCACATATTGACTCGGTACGAGTACCCCCTGTATATATCCTCGCTATTGTTATTTTATTGTGTTCTTTTTGACTTTAGTTTATTGCTAAATATTTTATTAACTCTTCTTGAACAGCAATGTTGGTTAAGGGCTTGTAAGTACGCATTTCACGGTAAGGTCTACACTTGTTGTATTCGGCGCATGTGACAAATAAAGTTTCATTTGATTTGATTGTCCAACTCCTGGAGAGAGAAAATGTGATATTAGAAGGCGGTGTACAGCTGTTGTCACTTGCACTCTTACATGGCCAGAAGATGAAGACCATTTGCTTATGTTACATATGTGTGTAAGTGTGTGTGTGCATGCATACGTTTGTGTGTGTATTAGTCTTGAAGCTAGGTGGACTGGTAGCTCCTCTATCGCCACACCTTGAAGCTAGGTCGACTGGTAGCTCCTCTATCTCCTCATCTTGAAACTAGGTCAACTGGTAGCTTCTCCATCGCCTCATCTCCTCAGCTAGGTCGACTGGTAGCTCCTCTATCGCCTCTTCTGGAAGCTAGGTCGACTGGTAGCTCCTATATCTCCTCATCTTGAAGCTAGGTGGATTGGTAGCTCCTCATCTTGAAACTAGGTCAACTGGTAGCTTCTCTATCGACTCATCTTGAAGCTAGGTCGACTGGTAGCTCCTCTATCACCTCATCTTGAAGCAAGGTGAATTGGTAGGTCCTCTATCTCCTCTTCTTGAATCTTAGTTGACTGGTAGCTCCAGTATATACTCGTCTTGAAGCTAGGTCAACTGGTAGCTCTTCTCCCTATGCTGATGCTGTGTTGACTGGTGGTTTTAGATCAAATTAGCGTAAAGCTGGTGGGAAACAAAGGAGAAGGTAAGAGTAAAGTTACTATTATATGTGTTTCTGGCATTGAGAAATATGTGCTACACTGCATTTATTTCGGCAGACCTAGACCCTGACACACTGAACGGGCCAAGACGCCTGACAAATGTTTACGACCTAAGGATTTGCCCACAACGTGTATATTTTGTTTGCGATGGAAAAAATCTTGGTGTAAGATGGCTAAAATCATACAGTCTGCAAAGGCCTTTAGATAACATTGCAGCAATTAAAGAAAACCTTGCTACACAAGGAAAAACTAACCATATCTACCGTAATTTCCGGACTATAAGCCGCTACTTTATTCTCACGCTTTGAACCTCTCGGTTTATACAATGACTCGGCTAATTTATGGATTTTTCCCGCTTTCACAAGATTCATGCCGCCAAAAAACTGAGCACCGTCACATAATGTGACGTAAATCGAGCGCGCTCAAACTTCCCATCATTCTGATTACGGTAGTCATTTTGTCACCCTCATCATTGCAAAGACACGGAGAAATGCATATGATGCAGCTTTCAAGTTGAAGGCGATCGATCTGGCTGTTGGAAATGGAAATAGAGCTGCTGCACGGGAGCTTGGCCTTAATGAGTCTCTCACTGTTGCCGCAGTGTTGCCGCCTGCTACCGACCCCCCTCAGCACCCAGCTGTTCCCTGGAAACCATTTGTGAATTGATTGCCCCCCATCTAGCTTCAGAGTTTGTTCTGTTAGGTGACCTAAACTGGGATATGCTTAACACCCCGGCAGTCCTACAATCTAAGCTAGATGCCCTCAATCTCACACAAATCATCAAGGTAGGTACAACCCTAAATCTGTAAACAAGGGCACCCTCATAGACGTCATCCTGACCAACTGGCCCTCCAAATACACCTCCGCTGTCTTCAACCAGGATCTCAGCGATCACTGCCTCATTGCCTGTATCCGCTACGGAGCCGCAGTCAAACGACCACCCCTCATCACTGTCAAACGCTCCCTAAAACACTTCTGTGAGCAGGCCTTTCTAATCGACCTGGCCCGGGTATCCTGGAAGGACATTGACCTCATCCCGTCAGTTGAGGATGCCTGGTCATTCTTTAAAAGTAACTTCCTCAACATTTTAGATAAGCATGCTCCGTTCAAAAAATGCAGAACTAAGAACAGATTTAGATTTCACTCCAGACCTGACTGCCCTCGACCAGCACAAAAACATCCTGTGGCGGACTGCAATAGCATCGAACAGTCCCCGCGATATGCAACTGTTCAGGGAAGTCAGGAACCAATACACGCAGTCAGTCAGGAAAGCTAAGGCCAGCTTCTTCAGGCAGAAGTTTGCATCCTGTAGCTCCAACTCCAAAAAGTTCTGGGACACTGTGAAGTCCATTGAAAACAAGAGCACCTCCTCCCAGCTGCCCACTGCACTGAGGCTAGGTAACACGGTCACCACCGATAAATCCATGATTATCAAAAACTTCAACAAGCATTTCTCAACGGCTGGCCATGCCTTCCGCCTGGCTACTCCAACCTCGGCCAGGTTCTCCTTTACCCAAATCCAGATAGCAGATGTTCTGAAAGAGCTGCAAAACCTGGACCCGTACAAATCAGCTGGGCTTGACAATCTGGACCATCTATTTCTGAAACTATCCGCCGCCATTGTCGCAACCCCTATTACCAGCCTGTGAACCTCTCTTTCATATCGTCTGAGATCCCCAAGGACTGGAAAGCTGCCGCAGTCATCCCCTCTTCAAAGGGGGAGACACCCTGGACCCAAACTGTTACAGACCTATATCCATCCTGCCCTGCCTATCTAAGGTCTTCGAAAGCCAAGTCAACAAACAGGTCACTGACCATCTCGAATCCCACCGTACCTTCTCCGCTGTGCAATCTGGTTTCCAAGCCGGTCATGGGTGCACCTCAGCCATGCTCAAGGTACTAAACGATATCATAACCGCCATTGATAAAAGACAGTACTGTGCAGCCGTCTTCATCGACCTTGCCAAGGCTTTCGACTCGGTCAATCACCATATTCTTATCGGCAGACTCAGTAGCCTCGGTTTTTCGGATGACTGCCTTGCCTGGTTCACCAATTACTTTGCAGACAGAGTTCAGTGTGTCAAATCGGAGGGCATGCTGTCCGGTCCTCTGGAAGTCTCTATGGGGGTGCCACAGGGTTCAAGCCTCGGGCCGACTCTTTTTTCTGTATATATCAATGATGTTGCTCTTGCTGCGGGCGATTCCCTGATCCACCTCTACGCAGACGACACCATTCTATATACTTCCGGCCCGTCCTTGGACACTGTGCTATCTAACCTCCAAACGAGCTTCAATGCCATACAACACTCCTTCCGTGGCCTCCAACTGCTCTTAAACGCTAGTAAAACCAAATGCATGATTTTCAACCGTTCGCTGCCTGCACCCGCACGCCTGACCAGCATCACCACCCTGGATGGTTCCAACCTTGAATATGTGGATATCTATAAGTACCTAGGTGTCTGGCTAGACTGTAAACTCTCCTTCCAGACTCATATCAAACATCCCCAATCGAAAATCAAATCAAGAGTCGGCTTTCTATTCCGCAACAAAGCCTCCTTCACTCACGCCGCCAAACTTACCCTAGTAAAACTGACTATCCTACCGATCCTCGACTTCGGCGATGTCATCTACAAAATTGCTTCCAACACTCTACTCAGCAAACTGGATGCAGTTTATCACAGTGCCATCCGTTTTGTCACTAAAGCACCTTATACCACCCACCACTGCGACTTGTACGCTCGAGTCGGCTGGCCCTCGCTACATATTCGTCGCCAGACCCACTGGCTCCAGGTCATCTACAAGTCCATGCTAGGTAAAGCTCCGCCTTATCTCAGTTCACTGGTCACGATGGCAACACCCATCCGTAGCACTCGCTCCAGCAGGTGTATCTCACTGATCATCCCTAAAGCCAACACCTCATTTGGCCGCCTTTCGTTCCAGTTCTCTGCTGCCTGTGACTGGAACGAATTGTAAAAATTGCTGAAGTTGGAGACTTTTATCTCCCTCACCAACTTCAAACATCTGCTATCTGAGCAGCTAACCGATCGCTGCAGCTGTACATAGTCTATCGGCAAATAGCCCACCCATTTTTACCTACCTCATCCCCATACTATTTTTATTTATTTACTTTTCTGCTCTTTTGCACACCAATATCTCTACCTGTACATGACCATCTGATCATTTATCACTCGTGTTAATCTGCAAAATTGTAATTATTCGCCTACCTCATGCCTTTTGCACACAATGTATATAGACTCCCCTTTTTTTTCCTACTGTGTTATTGACTTGTTAATTGTTTACTCCATGTGTAACTCTGTGTTGTCTGCTCACACTGCTATGCTTTATCTTGGCCAGGTCGCAGTTGCAAATGAGAACTTGTTCTCAACTAGCCTATCTGGTTAAATAAAGGTGAAATAAAAAATAAAAAATTAAAAAATAAGACGTTGGAAACAGCAGCGTGAGGAACTGACTCAGTGCAAAAAGACAACAAAAGCTTTCAGAGGAAAGAAAAGCAGATGGCCCAAAGTATTTGCAGCCACTCGACATCAGTGTAAATCGTGCATTTGAGATGGCGCTCCTTGTTCAATGGGAGGCTTGGATGACAAGTGGGGAGAAATCCTTCACTTAAACGGGCCACATGCGAAGAGCAACTTATGGTCAAGTCTGCCAGTGGGTCCTGACAGCGTGGAACATTGTCAAAAAATCCACTATCATCAACGGGTTTCGAAAGGCTGAACTGCTGCGTGTTGAAGGGGCAGCATGAGCTCAGCGGGGAATTTGCCTCCGGATGAAAGTGAGGAGAGCGACAATGAAAACGATCCAACATCGGATGAAGCAATTCTGAGGCTATTCAACTCCCGACACCGAAGGAGATGACTTCAGTGGTTTCAGTGCACAGGAGGAGGAAGATAGTGACCAATGACTTTACTTAGGCTACTGGCTATTTTTTTTTTTTGTTACAACTGCCTATTTATTTTTTTACTGCTAGCCGTGCTTCATTTTTTATTTTTGTTACAAGCCGTGTTTTTAAAGCCTATTGTTAAAGCCGTGTTTCATTAAAGCCTATTTATTTTTGTTACAAGCCGTGTTTCGTTAAAGCCTATTTATTTTTGTTACAAGCCGTGTTTCATTTAAAGGCTGTGTAAAGTTAATTTGTTTCAATGTACCGGTAGGCACCTGCGGCTTATAGACATGTGCGGCTTATTTATGGACAAAATACATATTTTTAATAATTCAGTGGGTGCGGCTTATAAGGGGGGCACGACTTATATTCAGGTGCGCTTAATAGTCCAGATATTACGTGCAGACTCAACCTGAATTCCACTAAACACATTTTGAGAACAAAATTCAAATAAAATCAAATGTTATTGGTCACACACACACACGTGTTTAGCAGATGTTATCGCAGGTGTAAGGAAATACTTGTGTTTTTAGCTCCGACAGTGCAGTAGTACCTAACAAATAATATTCTATCTTTATCAAAGTCAGACAGCTAGGAATTCTGTCACCTTCCGTTACCTTAGCCGTTTTATGCCACTGTTCAGTTCTCTGTTTACACAGAGTAGTTTCCTGGTCCAAAGTACTCATTACCCTCACAGTGCACAGAGAACTACTATTTATTTAGTGAGGGACTTACGCATGAAACATAGCAAGCACATAAAAGGTGCTTTACTGACACCTGCTAGACATTTTCAAAAATGTAAAAAACATTTTGTCATGGTGGGCTATTGTGTGTAGATTGATGAGCAGAACAAAAAAAATATTAAATTCATTTTAGAATAAGGCTGTAACGTTACATGATGTGGAAAAAGTCAAGGGGTCTGAAAACTTTCCGAATGCACTGTATATTTAAAAACAAATACTTTTACTCAAGAAGTATTTTACTGGGTGACTTGTACTGGAGTCATTTTTTATTAAGGTATCTTTACTTTTACATCATCATTGGGTACTTTTTCCACCACCAGACTACAAATACTTATGACTTGTTCAAATGGGGGAACCAGATACATAAAATGCTTTTTATTATGCTTTTATTATCTCTAAATGGTAAGACATATAATGTACAGTTGAAGTCAGACGTTTGAATACACTTAGGTTGGAGTCATTAAAAATAGTTTTTCAACCACTCCACAAATGTCTTGTTAACAAACTATAGTTTTGGCAAGTCGGATAGGACATCTACTTCGTGCATGACACAAGTATTTTTTCCAACAATTGTTTACAGACAGATTATTTAACTTATTATTCACTGTATCACAATTCCAGTGGGTTAGAAGTTTACATACACTAAGTTAACTGTGCCTTTAAACAGCTTAGAACATTCCAGAAAATGATATCATGGCTTTAGAAGCTTCTGATAAGCTAATTGACATCATTTGAGTCAATTGGAGGCATACCTGTGGATGTATTTAAAGGCCTACCTTCAATCTCAGTGCCTCTTTGCTTGACATCATGGGAAAATCTAAAGAAATCAGCCAAGACCTCAGAAAAAGATTTGTAGACCTCCACAAGTCTGGTTCATCCTTGGGAGCAATTTCCAAACGCCTGAAGGTACCACATTCATCTGTACAAACAATACTATGCAAGTGTAAACACCATGGGACCACACAGCCGTCATACCGCGCAGGAAGGAGACGCATTCTGTCTCCTAGAGATGAACGTACTGTGGTGCGAAAAGTGCAAATCAATCCCAGAACAACAGCAAAGGACCTTGTGAAGATTCTGGAGGAAACAGGTACAAAAGTATCTATATCCATAGTAAAACGAGTCCTATATCGACATAACCTGAAAGGCCGCTCAGCGAGGAAGAAGCCACTGCTCCAAAACCGCCATAAAAAAGCCAGACAACGGTTTGCAACTGCACATGGGAACAAAGATTGTACTTTTTGGAAAAATGTCCTTTGGTCTGATGAAACAAAAAAAGAATTGTTCGGCCATAATGACCATTGTTATGTTTGGAGGAAAAATGGGGAGGCTTGCAAGCCGAAGAACACCATACCAATCGTGAAGCACGGGGGTGGCAGCATCATGTTGTGGGGGTGCTTTGCTACAGCAGGGACTGGTGCACTTCACAAAATAGATGGCATCATAAGGGAGGAAAATTATGTGGATATATTGAAGTAACAACTGAAGACAGTCAGAAAGTTAAGCTTGGTCGCAAATGGGTCTTCCAAATGGACAATGAACCCAAGCATACTTCCAAAGTTGTGGCAAAATGGCTTAAGGACAACCAAGTCATGGTATTGGAGTGGCCATCACAAAGCCCTGACCTCATCCTATAGAAAATGTGTGGGCAGAACTGAAAAAGCGTGTGTGAGTAAGGAGGCCTACACCCCTGACTCAGTTACACCAGCTCTGTCAGGAGGAATGGGACAAAATTCACCCAATTTGTTGTGGGAAGCTTGTGGAAGGCTACCTGAAACGTTTGACCCAAGTTAAACAATTTGAAGGCAATGCTACCAAATACTAATTGAGTGTATGTAAACTTCTGACCCACTGGGAATGTGATGAAAGAAATCAAAGCTGAAATAAATCATTCTCTTTACTGTTATTCTGACATTTCACATTCTTAAAATAAAGTGGTGATCCTAACTGACCTAAAACAGGGAATTTTTACTAGGATTAAATGTCAGGAATTGTGAAAACTGAGTTTAAATGTATTTGACTAAGGTGTATGTCTACTCCCGAATTCCACTGTATGTATATAAATACTCTCAAATGAAAGGTGACATTCAGTACTGTCACTTCATATTAAACATTTGATCTCAAATCCAAATTACTGGAGTATAGAGCTAAAATTAGAATTTTATGTGAGCTCCTGGAGTTGTTTTTACTCTGCACTTTCACGTACCTTTTCTTCTCCCATTCAGTCTCCTATGTTTCATGCATGTTTAAACCACACTCACACACCCTGGATTGCATAAAATTGTATCAAACTAATATCTATATCGAACAAAAATATAAACGCAACATGTAAATTGTTGGTCCCATGAAATAAAAGTTCTCCCATCCAAACGCACAAAAACAATATTTCTCTCACATGTTGTGCACCACTTTGTTTTCATCCCTCTTATTGAGCATTTCTCCTTTGCTAAGATAATCCATCCACCTGACAGGTGTGGCATATCAAGAAGCTGATTAAACAGCATGATCATTACACAGGTGCAACTTGTGCTGAGGTCAATAAAAGGCCACTCTAAAATGTGCAGTTTTGTCACACAACACAATGCCACAGATGTCTCAAGTTGAGGGAGCATGCAATTGGCATGCTGACTGCAGGAATGTCCATGAGAACTGTTGCCAGAGAATGTAATGTTCCTTTCTCTACCATAAGCCGCCTCCAACATCGGTTTAGAGAATTTGGCAGTACTTGCAACCTGCATCACAAACGCAGACCACGTATAACCACGCCAGGCCAGGACCTCTACATCCGGCTTCTTCAGCTGCGGTATCGTCTGAGACCAGCAACTCGGACAGCTGATGAAACTGAGGAGTATTTCTGTCTATAATAAAGACCTTTTGTGGGGATTGGCTGGCTCCCCAGTGGGTGGGCCTGGCTTCAAAGTTCTTCCAGGCCCAGCCCAGTCATGTGAAATCCATAGAGTGTGGCCTAATGGATTTATTTAAATTGACTGATTTCCTTATATGAACTGTAACTCAGTAAAATCATTTGAATTGGTGCATGTTGCGTTTATATTTTTGTTCAGTATACATATGGTGAAGACTGTAAGTCATGGATACTGAGTAAAAGGTGTGAGGATGAGAGCTGATGATTAACCTTACTGCAGTAACCACATTATTGCACAAGGAAATAGAAATTGCTACCAGTTTCCATGTTTTTCATTCAGACATGATAACAGATCTGTATATAATAAGGTGCTCATAATAAAATGAAAAATAAACTTTTTTTTGTCACATACAGCAGATAGGTGCAGTGAAATGTATTGCTTTACTGGGTCAGCCATAGTAATATGGTAGCCCTGGAGTCTCTGCCCTAACAATGGGAGTCGTTGTCTCGGCAGGCAGCAAGCGTCGGTCTGCTTAAGCCGATAGAAACACATTGCCTTATTTTGGCAAGAGATAACCCTCTCACTTCACCTCATTCTCTCTGATAACAAGTTAACCATCTTCTAGAACCAGGAAATAGATACCAGGACAAACAGGAAGTGAATTTGTGATTGAGCGTACTTTGTATCAGGAAGGCAGGCCTCAGGGCTTCCGGGCAATCTTCTGGTACGCTCACTTAGAGGCACAGCATTAACATGGAAGTTACAAAACTTGAATCACTGGTGTCTAGCATTGTGTATGTAACAAAGGTGTTTCGGTGATCCACGTCATATGATGAGTAACCTTGTTTCAGACCTGAAGACTTGTGTTAGCACACCCCAGAGTAATGGCGGCTAAGCTCAGTGAGCTACACAGTGTTGTGATGCTCAGATGACCTGGATTTAAACCTGTTGGTCACATTATGCAAATATCTCTGATAGTTAGGGCCAACCACACTGGGCCAATGTATAGTAAATACAGCACTGGAGCATTAGTGTTGTCAACTCTGTTTTGGAACAAAGTCTCCTTCACTCACGCCGCCAAACTTACCCTAGTAAAACTGACTATCCTACCGATCCTCGACTTTGGCGATGTCATCTACAAAACAGCTTCCAATACTCTACTCAGCAAACTGGATGCAGTTTATCACAGTGCCATCCGTTTTGTTACTAAAGCACCTTATACCACCCACCACTGCGACCTGTATGCTCTAGTCGGCTGGCTCTCGCTACATGTTCGTCGCCAGACCCACTGGCTCCAGGTCATCTACAAGTCTATGCTAGGTAAAGCTCCGCCTTATCTCAGTTCACTGGTCACGATGGCAACACCCACCCGTAGCACGCGCTCCAGCAGGTGTATCTCACTGATCATCCCTAAAGCCAACACCTCATTTGGCCGCCTTTCCTTCCAGTTCTCTGCTGCCTGCGACTGGAACGAATTGTAAAAATCTCTGAAGTTGGAGACTTTTATCTCACTCACCAACTTTAAACATCTGCTATCGCTGCAGCTGTACATAGTCCATTGGTATATAGCCCACCCAATTTACCTACCTCATTCCCATACTGTTTTTATTTTTCTGCTCTTTTGCACACCAGTATCTCTACCCGCACATGTTCATCTGATCATTTATCACTCCAGTGTTAATCTGCTAAATTGTAATTATTCACTCCTTTGGCCTATTTATTGCCTACCTCATGCCTTTTGCACACAATGTATATAGATTTTTCCCCCTACTATATTATTGACTTGTTTATTGTTTACTCCATGTGTAACTCTGTGTTGTCTGTTCACACTGCAATGCTTTATCTTGGCCAGGTCGCAGTTGCAAATGAGAATTTGTTCTCAACTAGCCTACCTGATTAAATAAAGGTGAAAAATAAATAAATAAATACTCAGACCAATCATTCCAGGGTATTACAAGTCAGTCCAAATGTTTGTTTCATTCATTCCAGTCGGCGTTAGAAAAATCTCCTGCAATAGCTTCACTGCTCGCCAGGAGACAGGCCAAACCAATTTATGAAACCCATGTCCTAAATGTGTGAAGAGGCTAGAGACAGAGCGAGAGGAGCGAGAAAGAGAGAGGGGCGAGCGAGAGAGAGACCTACACAGAGAAGACCCACGTCGAGAGGACCTACATCCAGACCACAGCATCACCAACCACATCCCCACCAATCAATACCCCGCAAACAAACCGTGCCCACACCTCATATAGGCCCCTCAGATCAGACCTATGCCCCTCCTGCCCACAAAGACGGCCTCAACATGAAAGTCACACACACACTCAGGCCGTGAACAGGCAAACAGGCCCAACCCCCACTCTTACACTAGCCCACGCCAATGGCATGTTCCAGATGCTAAGCAGGCTCTGCTCACACTTACTGGTCTGAGGCCAAACCACACAACATTGGACACTTTAAAGAACACAAAGCCTTCCCCATCTCACTGCTACAGTAGGTACACCTAAAGCTCATCTCTTGGCAGTAGTACTGTAGATCACTTTATCCCTGACCTCAAACCAGCAATGTTCACAGTCAACCCTATCAGATCATAGTCTGCGCAATACTCAATCATGAGGCATCAAAGCCAAAGGAACTGAATAATATTAAGAAATGCTATAGATGGAAGGAAAGTAGTGTGGAAACCTACCAAAAAAAAACAATTTATAACAACAAATTTGTCACAGCTGTTGAAAGGAGAGGACCAAGGTGCAGCGTGGTGAGTGTACATTTTCTTTTAATCAAAATGACTACACCAAGCGACACTACACCAAGCGACACTACACCAAGCGACACTACACCAAGCGACACTACACCAAGCGACACTACACCAAGCGACACTACACCAAGCGACACTACACCAAGCGACACTACACCAAGCGACACTACACCAAGCGACACTACACCAAGCGACACTACACCAAGCGACACTACACCAAGCGACACTCAACTGCTATGTGCCCTGAACATAGTCAACTTCCCACAAAGAAAGGAGGGGAAGAGCTACCTAAGTATGGTTCCCAATCAGAGACAACGATAGACAGCTGTCCCTGATTGAGAACCATAGCAGGCCAAAAACATAGAAACACCAAATCATAGAAAACGGAACATAGAATGCCCACCCCAAATCACACCCTGACCAAACCAAATAGAGACATTAAAAGGCTCTCTACTGTCAGGGCGTGACACAATTAAATCCCTTTAGACAACTTCCTGGACAAAACATTTCACTTTAATAGTGAAGGTGTAAACTTTGAAGTAGAAAACCTAAACAGTATATTTGACCTCTCAGCTTCCCTTTAAAATAAAAAAGGTCAAGCAGACAGCCTAAGAAAATGAACAACAATGACACATTTTTTTCTTGTTTATTTCACTTTTGTGTATTATCTATTTCACTTGCTATGGCAATGTTGTTTCCCATGCCAATAAAGCCCCTTAAATTGAAAAATTGAGAGAGACAAACATCCCAGTAATAGTGCCCACTCCATCACATTCATTAGGAGGAGGTTGTCTATTTGAGAGAAAAAACATATGTAGTTGTTACAATACTTTCATAATGCATCCTTCCAACAGCTCCCTGAAGAAATCACTGATCTCAAATGATTGGCCAGGTGAAAGGAAAGATTCCACTTTATAGCTTTCATACATCCAGACCAGTGGACCATTCAAGAAGGAGAGGAAGGTAGGGATGAAATAAGGAAGGAAGGAAGGAAGGAAGGATACATTTATCTGTTGGAACATGGTCACAGTCTCAGGGCGTACGAGCGACAGTGGGCGCGCGCACAAATACACACATCCCAGACAACACGCACTAAACCTCTGTCCAAACTTTCCTCCCCTTCAGTCTGTGCGTGCCTCGCCAAGTCGTGAGAGCGCAAGAACTTTCCGCTCTCTAGCACGGCTTAAATTCGCGTTTTAATTCCGCTACAAAGGTTAGTAAATATCTTCTCTACACTGCACTCTATAATGACGAAAAGTCATTGTATTTATGTATTTTTGTGTGTTATTTTTAGATTAGCCTGCTGTTTTATGTGAGTGTGCTTTTCACTCGAGGCTGTTTCAGCTTGTTCAGCAATCGGCGACCCCGCCTACCTCATCAGCTCTCTTTTGTTCTTTCTCAGTTCAATTTCATCTCCCGAACACAAGGTCCGCTCATTCCCCGTTTATTAATGCTAATTTGTTGTATGATTATGCGCAGCTGTGGAGGTCTCAGTGCGGTGTTCGGGTTACTTTGGTGATGGGTGAGTTTAGAGGGCTGTCTGTGTGTAGATGATGTCGGACTGGGACCCATTTTTGTGCTGCCTAGTGAACAGCAGCTGGAGGAAGGTGTGGTTTGGGTGGTAAATTAGCTTAATGAGATTACCCTAATCAAAGTTATTGATGACCAATGTTTCTTAACTTAAGTGGCTTTTGTGCATGTTCAGTTTGACGAATATTTAACGGTTTAAACCCCAAATCTTACTGCGCGCATTACTTGAGACAATCAATTTCACTGTTTGCGCATTTGTCGTGTACTTTATTTGGAGCGTAACACAAGTGTGTGTATCGATTGTTTCGTAGTGCATAGTTTGACTCCAACGCGTTTTCGAGGATTGTTTTAAATCGTCGCATGCACCGGCGGTGCTCATGGACATGTAGCCTACATACCACGCACGTGCGCTTGAAGCTCGGGGGACGGGGGACAGACGGGACACTATAGCTCCATAGAGCGGACACGTGATCCTGCACGGGACGGAACATAATGTTCCAATGCATCGAGGTCAATAGTGCCTCTTAACCTGTGTAGCGCAAATTCCCCTAAGTATGATTCCAATATTTAACCATAGTAGTTTACCATTTTTATCTCTGCAGAATTGCACCAACCAGTTGCAGAATAGTGAAGTTGTTTGAAGTAAATGCACGTGGGTAATTTGAAGGGATTGGATAGGTTAACGCTAGAATCCTTAATTGAAATAATAATAGTCACCCCACCTGTGTTTTGGTACAAACCTTAGGGATGGGCCTGGAGAAATGAAACTACTCAAATTCACAGAATGGGCTGGGGATGTAAGGACTGATGACCATCCATGATATCAAAAGGAGAGTTTTAACCATGTTTTTAGGCTATACAGTGTTTGTTTACTAACATTGAAGTAAAACAAGCTTGTGTTTTGGGTTCTGATGGTGTATGACAGTTGAACTAACCTCATGAGGCATTTATAAATTGTGATATTTAAGAATCAGTGTATATATATATATATATATCTCTCATTCATTTTATAAGTCAAATGCATGTAGAAACAAAGGATTCCACTACTCAGAAGTTCAGTGACATGGACAGCTCACACTAATCATACCACATACAATAGAATGATAATGCAACTGCCAGTGGTGTAAATAATTCTGATGTGGTTGTCACATTACAGGTTCATCAGGGACAAGTCTCACCATGGTTCGATGATTATAAGCCAACTCGAAATCCACAGTTCATTGTTGGTGACAGAGCAGATAAACCACTTTGAGAAGTGGACCAAATGCTGTATCCTCCCACCCCTGACGGCATAAGACAAGTTGATTCAGATATTACACTCTACACCGTCTCCTCACTGGTGTAGCTTGTGGCGATGAGAGCGGTGTTCAGTTGGTAACCAAACACTTATTTCCACTAGGGATGCACAATATATCGGTGAACATTTCGGAATTGGCCAATATAAGCCAAAAGTGCCGAAGTGAAAACCCAATGTCAAAACTGACGTGCATACCTAATATAATGTCGGTACGTGCCGTAATGACATTTTGCGCTACACGTGCAAGACCACATTCTTAACATGCTATTAGCTTCAAGACATGCATACTATGGAACACAGTTTGGGTCTTTGCATTTCAAAAAAGATACAGTAGCACTGTCGAAGCTTTTTTTAAAGTCTGAAAACACCGGCCACAAACGATGTGTTTGCAATACCGCATTGGTAATAAAGCATAATTTGTTCGACCGCAACTTCCACTAGAAACTGTAGTCATTTTCATTATTCTTAGCAATGCTGTAGGAATCCTTGTAAGTATTAGCTAGGTTGCCGCTTGTTGTTCGCCTATTGAAATTGAACTTCAGTTAATGACAAATAACTATCCCGCTACTTAACCCTGTTGCCCAAAGCTAACGTTATAAGCAGCCTGCTAGCTTCATCTGGCTAGTGAGGCTCGACCGGACCTGGTTATGTTGTGAAGCTAGCCACAATAAGGATTAGGCACAATAGTGGAATTTGCGGTTTGCATTCAATATAAAAGTATGTAATTGACAGTGATGCAAATTAAAACACATACTTTTATTTTGAAGGCTAACCGCAATGTACACTATTGTGGCTAGCTTCACATAGATGGGTCTGACCAACATTAATCAAATAACTCTTATAAATTAAGGTTATTTTAGATAACACCCAGCGAGCTAACTATATAGCTAATTTATAGCTACTGAAACAGATTGTCATTTTGTTATGTTTTTGCGGAAGAACATTGTTTGCATCCATGGGCTAGATAGATTATTTTTTTTGTTAGGACCAGTACTGTAGGTGCACGAGAACTACCAGCATCATCGCATACGTATCGTTGTGACACGAAATAAAAGTGATGGTGTAATAACTACGTTAAATTATGAACGCGTTAAATTGTGACGTGCAGTCATATTCATGTCCTGACACGTCAATGTTGTCAACTTGTCATACTATTATTTTTTTTGACACGCAAAGACCCAAACGGCGTTCCGTAGCAAAGACCCAAACGGCGTTCCGTAGCAAAGACCCAAACGGCGTTCCGTAGCAAAGACCCAAACGGCGTTCCGTAGCAAAGAAATGGCACAGCAAGGAAGTGAAAGAAATGGGTTTTGATTATGCTTTACTGGTAATGGGGACATGTGTTGTAAATGCCAACAAAATAACTTTTTGGTGACGCCTGATATGCAGTGCCTTAGACTGCTTGTGTATTAATTATTTAACTGTACTAGAATGCTTAAAATACTGTTACAATTTTAAATATCGGTATCAGGTTTCTTTTTAAAGGAAAATATCGGTATCGACCAAAAATTTAATATCGGTGCATCACTAATTTCCACAGTTAGTTTACTTGCTCTCACTGATGCCTGTGATTTATGGCGTACGAAGTCAATAAGCACATCCAAACTGGGCACTGGTGCTGGGAAAATCAAACAAGGCACAAGGTCAGGGAAAAGTCCAGCACACACAACCTAATAGCTGTGAATGAAAGGTGAATGTATTTTATCCATTGTTGAGTTCATTAGCTCATGTGCAAGTCCGTGTCCAAGACGACAAACTAAATATGATTCACCAGACCTGTTAAACCTGTAACATGCATGTAAATGGACAGGTGACGATACAGCCACCCTTAAGAAGCAGAGTTGTTTATCTCAGTGCAAAGTTTGGGTGTGCAAATGGCCTTTTCCCCCTCTCCTGATCTGCTCGCTGTCGGGCCCTCTCCTCATGGTTGAGGTGTCTCTCTCACTCTGCCGGTCTCATTGTCTCCAGGTGCACCATGGGAAACAAGATCAGCAGAAGACGGGACACTGCACCAGCCGAGCAGAAGGCTGCAGAGGAGGCAATCGACACTCAGGAAGCTGTGGTGGAGGCAGTAGCTGATGCGCCAGTGGTGGTTGCAGAGGCGACTGAACCAGTAGTAGAATCAGTGCCAGCACCGGTACAGGAGGCTGAGCCCTCATTGGAGGAGCCGGTGAGCGTCCCACTAGTAGCCCCAGCACCGCCTGAACCCGAGCCCCTGGTGTCAGTCAGTAAACCAGTGCCAGTCGTCCCGGAGCCGAAGCCAGTCGTCCCGGAGCCGAAGCCAGTCGTCCCGGAGCCGAAGCCAGTCGTCCCGGAGCCGAAGCCAGTCGTCCCGGAGCCGAAGCCAGTCGTCCCGGAGCCGAAGCCAGTCGTCCCGGAGCCGAAGCCAGTCGTCCCGGAGCCGAAGCCAGTCGTCCCGGAGCCGAAGCCAGTCGTCCCGGAGCCGAAGCCAGTCGTCCCGGAGCCGAAGCCAGTCGTCATAGAACAGGAGGCTGTCCCAGAGCCAAACCTCTCCCAGGAGTTCCTCCTACAGCCAGTCATTCCAGAGCTCTTCCTCTCCCCCGCCCCTCTTCTGGACCTGGGTGTCCCTGAGCTGACCCCTAAGCCCCTCGATGCTCCCCCCTCCCACAGATCTGCCCCAGACCAGCCCACAGACCTGGGGGGTGCAGAATGCTATGACGACAATGTAAAGGGTGCCTGGAATTCTGTCTCCATCCCACAAGAGTCCAAAGAAACCCCGGAGAAGCCAGCAACCATGGCGGAGAAGCTTCTGTGTGATGTCATGGGCAGCGAGCTGAGCAAAGCGGATTCTTCAACCACTTAGACCTGACGGCCGACGACCTCATGGTCAATGATGTCATAGCAGACGACATTCCGGAAGGTGACTTGTCCACTGAGCTGATATGGGAGGAGAAAATAAAAACTAGAAGAAAAAAAAATGGACAATGACGTTCTAAAAGAGGCAGACGCAGCAGAAAAAAAATGTATAAAAAAATAATACAACTTTGATCTGAGAAGGCTAAAGGGAAAACTAAGACCGTGAAGTAGCATTCAGATAATCTGAGACCTGGGATGTATTCCCTAGGAACCAAACAGAACCAAGCGTACGCAAATGGAATTAAACTGGGTGGGACCTACCTGAATTTGTCCAATAGAAATTCTAGTTTCTGTTGCGAAACATTTTGGAATAATGATTAGACCCCAGGTAATAGACGTGCCTTTCTTTCTGAGTGTAGGTTGACTAAAGGGATTTGGTGATGGGTGGCCAGGGCAGAAGTGTACCCATCATCGCCCTCTGAGCCATATAGACATAACACTGCATAGCAGAACACTTACAGTAACTATATATGGTAACTATGTATGACAAGACGTTTGCCTTGGTGTGTACACCTGATGAATTGTAACAACATTTGAAATCGGCCTACATTCTATGATGTACATTCATGCTTGGACTCTCGCAATCCTTCCTCTTTAACTCTGAAATGGAGGTGACCTTATTATATTTTCTTGATGGTGAGAAGTGGTTTGGAGGAATGTATTAAAGGTGATTGTCTGGTTGTGAAAATAAAATAAGATTGTTCCACCTTGAAGATGATTCTTTGTTTTTGTTCTTTTCTAATGTGGTTTTTAGTCTTTAACCTCTTGCTCCTACCTGGCACGCAGGCGTCCCATCTAGAGCTCTGGAAATGCAAATGCGCTACGCTAAATGCTAATAGTATTAGTTAAAACTCAAACGTTCATTAAAATACACATGCAGGGTATTGAATTAAAGCTACACTTGTTGTGAATCCAGGCAACAAGTCAGATTTTTAAAATGCTTTTCGGCGAAAGCATGAGAAGCTATTATCTGATAGCATGTAACACCCCAAAAGACCCGCAGGGGACGTAAACAAAATAATTAGCATAGTCGTCGCTACACAAACCGCACAAATAAAATATAAAACATTCATTACCTTTGACCATCTTCTTTGTTGGCACTCTTAGATGTCCCATAATCACTATTGGGTCTTTTTTTCTGATTAAATCGGTCCATATATGGCCTAGATATCGATCTATCATAACGTAACGTCATTTTTTTTTAATTCAAAAAGTCGACGATAAACTTTCACAAAACACTTCGAAATACTTTTGTAATGCAACTTTAGGTATTAGTACACGTTAATAAGCGATAAAATTCATCAGGAGGCGATGTCAATTCTATAGGTGTCTGTTTCGAAAAAATGTCTTGGAGAGAGCTCGACCAAAACATCCGGTCGGAGACCGGAGGGAATCGATTCCCTTGATTCGGTTAGACCAAGAATCAATTGCGAATCAAATGACGACTCTAGACAACGTGTGGAAGCTGTAGGCACTGCAACCTCGGGCTCATTTAATTCGGTTCACTTAGAACATTTCCTTGAAGTCGCGGATGGGTATTTATTTCCATTTTCAGTGATCAGATATTCCTGCACTTTTCAATGAAACGCACGTTCTGTTATAGTCACAGCCGTGATTTAACCAGTTTTATAAACGTCTGAGTGTTTTCTATCCACACGTACTAATCATATGCATATACTATATTCCTGGCCTGAGTAGCAGGGCGCTGAAATGTTGCGCGATTTTTAACAGAATGTTCGAAAAAGTAGAGGGTCGACTTAACAGGTTAAAGAGGCTGAGGGCTGTAAGTGCGTTGTTTCCAAGATTATATGCTGCCACTAATGCTGCAGAGATATGGCTCAGCATAACCAAGAAGATCAGCAAATAAAGATTACCTTTGAGTCAATTTCAATCCCTAAACATCAATACAGAGATCAGGAAATCAAGAGGTAAATTAAGGAGTGAAATAATTCTCTACATAATGACAGACCATCAGTTGTGGGCTACATTACATTTTTAACTGAACACTTGCATTTAGATGAATGAGCACTTGAGCAGTGCATCAAGTTCCTTCTATGCTCCAGTACACTCTTTCACTATGCAAAAAAAATAATTCTGCCCCAGAAACAACTAGATAGTGGTTTTGCTTGAATAGAGCCCTTGGCTGTTCATAACCATTTCCTTATGGCTCATGTCCCTGTAGGTATGTAGGAGGGGACTACTGCAAGCATAGAACTAGAATTGTTGGAACAAACATTTTTAGTAAAGCAACGCTAGGACAGTCTGGGAGTGGGGAGGGAAAATGTGCTGTTCTTGGCAGAGGTTTGGAAGTGTCTTATTGGTCTAACTAATTTACTGCTTGGATATGTCACCGTGGAAGGCCAAAACTCGCTCCCACTTAAAACAGGCTGAAATTTCAGGTGGACTTTACAAACAGCTCTTACACTAAAAGGGCATTGTCACAATTTCACAGTATTGTTCTAACCTCCATAGTGTGGAAATGTATGAAACACAGGAAAATATGTATTTTTTTACTGCCCTGGGCCTTTAAGATCCATGGCCAATACAGCATGAAGCATGAATGTGTTTCTGCGCTCATAGAACCCCTCTTGCCCCTCCTGCTCATCCTGATCACTGCTCAGGAAGTTCCCACTCTCCCTCAACACACATACATGCTGCGGAAGCATGTTCACATGCGCGTACACATACAGTGCAGAACATGTGTGCACATAGAGGAAGACAGAGCACTATCACAGAGTGAATTGGCGGTTGAACGTGGGAGTGGAGAGGGAAGGAGCGAGGAAAAGGGTGGAAAGGGGTGATAGAGAAAGGGGGGTGGGAGAGAAAGGAAGACACAGGGAATGGGTAGGGAGAGGGAAGGACGAGAAAAGGGAGTGAGGGGGAGGAAGGGGGTTTCAGGGGTCTAAGTCAGTGGTCTCCAGTGTGACTGTGCTAGAGTGCAGCATAGGGAATCTGCTCATAAACTCAGAACTTTCCAACACCCCCCCCACTCTGAGAAACAACTCTTCCACCATGGATGTATTCAGTGGGTTGAAATGTTCAGAATGTTTCAGATGCAATATTGTATAAGTTGATTTACTACATGCTCCTCCCAGTGCTACTATACAGTAGTCATTCGATGACCACGCTAGAAAGGTCAAAGGTGTCAAAACTGTTGAGCATGTAGTACATCGGCTGCTTGTTCTGCCGTTAAGGTTTGAGTTTACTGTTCAAATTGTAGTTCAAATGTGCTATACTTCTGTCCTGTCTAGTTTGGCCACATACTGACATACCAGTCCCCTTACTCATAAACCTCAGGGAGGATGTAGTATTACTGATGGAAATGTATAGTGTAGGGGCCTCCCGAGTGGCGCAGCGGTCTAAGGCACTGCATCGCAGTGCTTGAAGCATCACTACAGACCCGGGTTTGATCCCAGGCTGTGTCACCACCACCCATAGGGCCAGCGTTGTCCGGGTAAGGGGAGATTCTGGCCAGGAGGGGCTTTACTTGGCTTGTCAAGCAATAACGACTCCTGCAGGCTGACTGCAGTCGCCAGTTGAGTGGTGTTTCCTCCAACACATTGGTGAAGCTGGCTTCCAGGTTTAGCAGGCGGGTGTTAAGAAGCGCAGTTTGGTGGGTCATGTTTCGGAGGACGCTTGACTTGACCTTGGCCTGTCCCGAGTCTGTTGAGGAGTTGCAGCAATAAGACAAGATTGACATTGGGGAAATGCATGACTTGACCTTGGTCTGTCCTGAGTCTGTTGGGGAGTTGCAGCAATAAGACAAGATTGACATTGGGGAAATGCATGACTTGACCTTGGTCTGTCCCGAGTCTGTTGGGGAGTTGCAGTGATAAGACAAGATTGAAATCGGGGAGAAAAAAACAAGACATGTATAGTGTAGAACCAATATAATTGTTTTTAATGTAGAATCAAGAATCTGGTAAGCTCTAGTCACAGGTTACTCACTGAATACACCCCACATCGCTCCCCCAGTCTCTCCCTTATGACAGTGTCAGTGAGGGTATTTTATTAGGATCCCCATAAGCTATTGCGAAAGCAGGAGCTATTCTTCCTGGGGTCGACTCAAAACATGAAATATTACAGAACATTAATAAACAAGAACAGCTCAAGGACAGAACTTGTGGCCACACACACACTCCCATTGGTCAGTTTTGTGTTTCATCCATGATGATTAAGGATAGGATCTGGAGAGGGTAACATCATCATAGATCTGATCCTAGATCTGCCAAACATAGCAACAGTCAGACCAGCAGCCTGTTCTTCTCCAGATGTGATTCCTATCATTCCACAGGCTCTGAACTCAATAAACAACACTTCATATATCCACTCAAGAGATGTGGTCACCATTAGGGGATGGGCTACTGGCCTATTTTAATAGGAAGACATAGTGAAAGCAGCTAGTCATATGTAGGTTCATGATGTAGTCTGACTGGTGGTCGCTATTAGCACTTCATTATTCGTTTTCTGAAGTAAAAAAACTATTCAGATTCCTGATTATCAGAAATCATAATATAAGCTAATTTAAATCATAATTGTCAAACATTTCTGAGTTTATAAAACCTCTTTTATAACACAGGAGTATTGAACAGAAGTTTGACTCAACAGGTTCTTCTCACTAGCGATCAGAACCAAATTCCAATTGCTGGTAGAACTCCATGTAAGAAAAGTATGAGCTCCTGCTGTTGTTTTTACTTTCACGTACCTTTTCTTCTCCCATTCAGTCTCCTATGTTTCATGCATGTTTAAACCACACTCACACACCCATAATCATGGATTGCATAAAATTGTCTCAAACTCTAATATCTATACTGAACAAAAATATAAACGTTAAACGTTGGTCCCATGTTTCATGAGCTGAAATAGAAGGTCCCAGAAATGTTCATATGCACAAAAATCGTATTTCTATCAAATTTTGTGCACTAACTTGTTTACATCCCTGATAGTGAGCATTCCTCCTTTGCCTAGATAAATAAAAAATAAAGAAGTTGGATGGATTATTTTACCTTTATTTAACTAGGCAAGTCAGTTAAGAACAAATTCTTATTTTCAATGACGGCCTGGGAACAGTTGGTTAACTGCCTTGTTCAGGGGCAGAACGACAGACCTTGTCAGCTCGGGGATTTGATCTTGCAACCTTTCGGTTACTAGTCCAACCACTAGGCTACCTGCCAGGTATGACATATCAAGAAGCTGATTAAACAGCACGCTCATTATACAGGGTGCACCTTGTGCTCGGGACAATAAAATGCCACTAAAATGTGCAGTTTTGTCACACAACACAATGATACAGTTGTCTCAAGTTGAGGGAGTATGCAATTGGCATGCTGACTGCAGGAATGTTTGTCCATCAGAGCTGTTGTCAGAGAATTCAATGTTAATTTCTCTACCATAGGCCACCTCCAACTTCATTTTAGAGAATGTGGCAGTACGTCCAACCGTCCTCACAACCGCAGACCATGCTTAACCACGCCAGCCCAGAACCTCCACATCCGGCTTCTTCACCTGCGGGATGATCTGAGACGAGCCACCCGGACAGCTGATGAAACTGGGTTTCTGCACTAACTGTCAGAAACCGTCTCAGGGAAGCTCATCAGCATGCTCATCGTCCCCACCAGGGTCTTGACCGGACTGCAGTTCGGCAGTCTTAACCAACTTCAGTGGGCAAATGATCATCTTCAATAACCACTGGCACTCTGAAGTGTGCGCTTGACGGATGAATCAGTTTCAACTATACTGGATAGATGGCAGACGTGTATGGTGTCGTGTGGGCGAGCGGTTTGCTGATATCATTGTGAACAGTGCCCCATGATGGCGGTTTGGTTATGGTATGGCCAGGCATGAGCTACGGACAATTGCATTTTATCGATGGCAATTTGAATGCACAGAGACAGTGACGAGATCTTTAGGCCCATTATTGTGACATTCATCCACAGCCATCAGCTCATGTTTCAGCATGATAGTGCTGGATCTGCACACAATTGCTAGAAGTTGAAAATGTCCAAGTTCTTCCATGGTCACCCATTGAGCATGTTTGGGATGATCTGGATCTACATTACGACAGCATGTTCCAGTTCACGCCAATATCCAGTAACTTCGCATAGCCATTGAAGGAGCAGAACAACATTCCACAATCAACAGCCTGATCAACTCTATTCGAAGGAGATGTGTTGTGCTGCATGAGGCAAATGGTTGTCACACCAGATACTGACTGGTTTTCTGATCCTAGCCCCTACAGATGCACATTGTCTTCGCAGTCATGCGAAATCCATAAATTAGAGCCTAATGAATTTATTTCAATTCACTGATTTCCTTATATGAACTGGAACTCAGTCAAATATTTTTAATTGTTGCATGTTACATTTGTATTCAGTGTAACAACAAGCTGTAGAAAGCCTTTCTCCTTGAGGGACAAACATGATCAACTCTCTAGAAGTAGAGAAAGCAGTTCTTAAACTCAAGTCAGTAAATAGAAATCATTGTCGTTCATTCCCTGAAGCCTCTAGGGTCCCTGAATGAAAAGGCATGGTGTGAGAGTAGCAATGAGACATTGCTGCATATCGGACACCCTTTTGTTTAATTCAATAGAAACAACTTCAGGAGATGACAAGTGAACAACCATCTCAGTCATGAACAGTGAACAAAATTATGAAAAATGTCAAGTTAAATGGAAATGATTAATGTTTCTATTCCAAATAATATTCAACTACTTCACATGGGCACCACAATACTGCTGCGTAAAAAACAAGGTTGAGGAATACAGAACAGGTCGGTCATTAATCCTCAATGAGTATTAAATTAACGCATTTCAAATACATCTTCATGTGGTTTACTTACAGTAGTACAAAATAGAAGTTAACCAATTCAAACTGGGGATTAAATGTAAGTACTTCAAAATTATTACCTCAATATTAAATTTGAGTATTTCAAATATATTACTGTGATGTACAATAGACAAATCAGTGTGGTCTTCTCAGATCTCAGGGAGAGGTTGAAACCATACCCTGGAATTTAGCCTGTGGGAGAGAAAGAGAAAATGAGAGGGAACAAGACAGAACGGGACAGAGAGACAGCAGGCTCAGTAGAATACTCACCAACTGAAATTGAAGTCAATGACAAACATTTGTAAAACCATTGTTGATGCCTGTTACCTGCAGGTGTTTGTATGTCTTGGCCAGATCTACATTGGTGCGCCCCGGCTGGAAGGGATAGGACCACAGGATGGTGTTCCAGGATAGACCAAACCTCGACACAGGTAACGCTCCTCGTCACGGCTGAATTTCCTCTTCTCCCTCTGTAGATGAAGAGAGGGAGGAAGAGAGGGAGGGAGAGAGAAAGAAAGAGGGCAGGGCTTAAATTGGAAAGACTGAATGTACGAGAATGCAGAGAACAGAAAGAGGACATGAGACAAAACACAATCAGTCATCATCCTCCTTTGCTTGGTTTTGCGACAGACAAACTTCCCTACTGAACAGAGAAGGAGCCACCATCACACAAACACATACTGGCATAGTTGTCTCTGCTGTCACATTGCCTGGTAACTAGAACACTAGCCATCCTATACAGTCCATCCACTATAGATTAACCTCCATTCAACACACACTTCTACAGAGACAGAGCTGGTCTCTCTCTCCTTACAGTCAGAGAGGGTTTTCCCATGAACAGAGTCTCCTGCTGATCATCAATGGCACCATCTTCCCCATGATCTGTTCTCCTGTCTGTGTGTCAACGAGAGAGAGAACATTATTCTGTGTGTGTGTGTGTCAGTCATAGAGAAAGAGAGTGAGAGACAGAAAGCAAAGAACCGATGTCACGCCTCATTGAGAGCAGAGACCAACAGTTGTCAGAGCATATTGAACTAAACACAGACAATCTAATAAAGACTAAATACCATCTCTCCCTCCCTTCTCCAATGGAGTGACATTACGTCACTCGCCACTCCTAATACAGCTGCCTGCAACCAGAACAATAGTACACAAGGGAGAGATTCAATGGCCAGAGAGGGAGAGAGACTGAGCAAGAGACAGAGGCAGAGAAAGAACAGAGAAAAGCGATAAAGACAGAAAGGAGGGCGGGTGGGGGTAGAGACTCTAGAGCACACGAGAGGGCGACAGACAGACGGAGAAAGAGAATGTAGTATTTCAGACAAAAAAAGTGGATGACGAGGAAGCATGTGTTCAAAAAGAGAGGGCAAGAGTAAATCTGAATGAAGAGTGAAACACAAAAGGCTAGAAGTGGACACTGCTACATGACATTGGGGAGGGGGGGGGCTAAACTAGCGTCGTACAGCTGTAGAGCTCAGTAACAGAGTGATGACTACTGTAGCTAGGAGCTAGTGTTGAACAACTAAGGCCGCTCTGGCCTGTGAGAACATTGGCAGTGGTTCAACATTCCTCTGTGCTGCCAGGAATATACTGGACACCAGGAATCTCACGAGAAACACACACAACCACAAATGCGCACACACACAGGCATGTGTATACACACAGGCATTCAAGTCGCATATTGGTTATAACCTCAAAGCAGCCCGTCACCACCGTCTAACTTATCCCATAACTCAACTATCCCATAACTATCCAATCTCCAACACCCATTTCGAATTTAGCCCAAATCTCAGCCTCTTTCTAACCCCATTCTGTATCCTGAGCACAAGACTGACCCTAACATCTGACCCCTTGCAATGATCGAGTGAGATACCCCCAATCATACCAGTGTAATTGTTGCACAATACCATAATGCATGATTATTTAACCCTGACAGCTAGGAGGCATGATCAGAACAACTTCCAGAAGTAATATTTAAACACACACACACTTCCATCCAAAAATAAATCGAAACAAAACATACAGTATCACATTTCAACAAAAGCTTAATTTCCTTACCTTCAGAGGGCCGAGCCTTCTTCAAGGGAGTGAGACTAACATCTGTGTGTGTGAGTGAGTGAGAGTGAGAGGACACATTAGAAGCAATAAGGCTATCTCATTATGAGTCGGGTTAAATGAAGGCTAAAGTGCCAATGTGCTGCAGTGTGTTATGTTGTCTGAACATCCTGTACCTCCTCTCTCCTGCCCCCTGCTGGTCACAGAGGAGACGCTCCTCATCAGACCACCTCTACGCACAGGAGTCAGGGTGATATCTCCATATGGACTACGCTTCTTTAGAGGGGTGAGACTCACATCTGACAGAGATGGGGTGGGGGGGGAAGAGCGCGATAGAGAATAATATAATAGGTTGTCGTTTTCCAACCCAAAGACAAAGGATATAACTTTTTGGTGAGATTGCGAATCTTACGGTTGTGGTCATTTCTGTATTGTCCTCTGTGCGTTGAGAAGCTCTTCAGCAGGGTTCCTTTATGGATAGGAGTTAGACTGGCATCTGTTACAACAGGACACACATCACGTCAGATCGTGTGTGTTCAGCATTTCAGAATTCTTACCTCTGCAGTTATCCGAGACGCTCTGCATCCCTCCCTCTCTCTGCTTGGTCGTGTGTGCGTCTCTCCTCCTGCATATTTCTCGGAGGCACTTTGTGTAGCTGTGTGTGGCCTGCTGCAGCACCATGTGCAGGTCACAGCTGTGAGGACAGGACCTCTGGAGGACAGGGAATGACCGGCTGGTCACCTCACTGAACCGCAACCCACAGCCTGGGGAGATGGAAACAGCTGGGTTAACAAACAAACACACACTATACTGTATACATACTCACACACACACACACACACACACACACACACACACACACCTGAGCACCTATAGGTGGGTTTATATGTGGTGGCTGGAGTCTCCATTATTTTACGGATCTCACTGTCCAGAAGCTCAGAACACACAGAGAGGACATCTAAGAAAGTGCAGGGGGGGGAGAGAGAGGAAAGAACTATATTACTGTTGGGATTTGGTAAGAGACTGTTCCGCTTTCTTTCAGAACTGTCGATGAAGCGATAAACACAGTTTTGCATTGTCACTTTATTCCATAGACATTTTGTACCTTCATTGTCCAACCGTTTCTTCTGCCTGCCCAAACCTGACTTGCCTGGAGCTGGGCACTTGAACACTTGGCTAAACCCCGAACCACGAGGGAGAAAAAAAACAGGTATATACAGAATTCCAATTAATTTCTTACATAACATTAAGATGAAACACTTCACAAGAATCATGTTTCAATAAATATAGCATTTGCATATTGTGCAGTGTACTGACCTGTGTGTGTGTGTCTGGGAGTGTCCCTCTAGTGGCCTGGAGGAAGAGGTGACCAGTGTTCCCGTCCCCAGACATACAGAACACCTCTCATCCTCTCCACCACTGGGCTGCCCCGCGACACCAGCTGTACCAAGTCCAGCATGGCCCGCGGCTGACACAGTCTGCAGTCTCCTCCCAGGGTGCTCGTCTCGGCAGTTCTCGGTCTGTGTGGTTTTGCCTTTCTCTGCCAGTGTTTTCGTGTAGAGAGGATAAGTGTTTCTCATAGCTGCCGAGCCGCTGTCCCTTTTCTTCTCTCTTTGTGTGTTTCCAAGTGTGTGCAGCGTGGTGCGTCTTTCCTGTTCTGCCGGTGTGTTTCTGTATGCTGCCCTGTCGCTCTCCCTCTCTTGATGTGTGAGAGAGTGTGTGCAGGTCCTCTTCTCTCGCTCTCTGCGGCTGTGTTTCTGTGGCTCCTCACTGGCTTGGAATACCAGTCTCCTTACACGCTAGTGGTCAAAACAACCACAACTTTTGACAGCATATCATACGACACGGTGGAGCTACAATATTGCTTGTTATACCTATCCAATCCTTTCAGGTGAACATGAAGTGCCTAGAGCAGACCTGGGCAACTCCAGTCCTCAGGGGCCTGATTGGTTACACTCCCAGCATTTTTAACTGAAGATCATGATTAGTTGATTATTGGAGTCAGGTGTGTTAGCTGGAGCAAAAGCGTGACACCAATCAGGCCCCCCGAGGACTGGAATTGTCCAGGCCTGGCCTAGAGGGTAGGGGCCAAGGGTCTGTACAGAACAATTGTGTGGGGAGTGGAACCTAGTTAGATCCTCACCGTTAGGTCATGCCCTCTGTTTGTGGGTTGATTCTCCTCTCTCTGGTCTCGCTTCACTCTCTCTCCATCTCTACCCACCTTCGCTAAGACAGGCAGGACAGGGGTCTCTCTCTCACCATCCATTGCCCTCTCCTCTCCTTTCTCTCCTCCCCTTCCATATCTTCTCTGTTGGCCCCTCCACTCTACTCCTCTCCAACTCTCCTCACACCTCTTATCTCCTCCTCCTCCTCCTCCTCTCCTCTCCTCGTATGGTAGGGAGATGTGGTGGGGGGTTGGGGGGAGGGGTATGGGTGAGAGTAGCTCCTTCCTCCCCAATCCTGCAGGGTTCTGTTGGTCTGGGGGGTTCGGTGTGTCCTCCTCATCTCCCTGGGAAACAACCCAACACCACACACACATGAGATAAGAGGAAGACTTGTGTGTCTATATAAAAGCTTGGGGTTTGAGGAGTGTGCACGTGGATGACGGACTGAGTGTATATGCCTGTGTGTGGGGGAGAAGACTGATGTTTGTAGTGCCTTTGTAAAGATTGCTGTGTGTGTGTGTGTGTGTGTGTGTGTGTGTGTGTGTGTGTATTTAGTACACCTGAGCCTGTTGTCTCTCCAGCTGGTTGATCCTGTGCAGCATGTCTCGTGCTGACCTCCAGTACCTCTCCATGTCCACAGGGGGCTCCAGCTCCCCAGTCTGACCCAGGGACACCCCCTGGACTGCACCACACAGAGACACAGCTGGGATGAGAGAAGGATGATAGGAGAGTGCTATGGACATCAAATGGCTAGACTCACTTTAACAGACTCGCTGACCTTTGAACACAGGTCTTTGTGTGTGTGTGTGTGTGTGTGTGTGTGTGTGTGTGTGTGTGTGTGTACACTCACTAGCCTGTTTGCAGGTCTGCAGTATGAACGTAGCAGCCTTCCTGAGCTCTTCGCTGGTAGACTCAGTCAGTAGAGTGATGATGAGGGACAGACCTCCACACTGTAACAACTGAGACTGGTGCTCCGCTGGAGGGGGGTTAAATACTCTAGGAGTTATTCCAGTTATTACTGTGCTGTTATCATTGATGTAATATGGTCATTATTTGTTTCCAATTAAGCTGTGCTAGTTACCAGAGGCCTCAGTACAGTGTCCCAGGGTGAGTATGATAATTAGCCTGCCTTGGGGATCCAGGATGGGGCTGGACAGCAGGGAGATGAGAGGGGGAACCAAACCATAACCTGCCAGACCTGACACCAACACAGCTACGCACAGAGGAGAGAATGGACTGGTTACCTGAGGAGCGCTGGTTTACATGGCTGTATGAGAGTGAATGAGTTCTATACAAGTGCCTAGGCCTATAGCAGGGAAAGGCAACAGGCAAACATCTTCCTGTGAGCAATTTATGTTTTGCCCCCCCCAAAGTTTCTAGTAAAAACAAATATTTTTTGTGTGTTTTTGGCAACACAAAGTCTGTAAAATCATCAGGAATTCAGCAAAAAATTATTTAGGATATATGTGATTGTGTCTCAATGTAATCAAGGTATGAAAACTGTTGTTGTGGTCAATTTTCAATATACAAATTCTTATAATTATGTTCCAGCTCCCCGACACTCCGCTCTGACATAAATCACCCCGCCGATGAATCTAGTTGCCTAGGGGGTAGGGGTTGATTTGCGATTCAGGGAGTGATTCACTCACGGTTGTCAGTGATGCAGGCTGACACAGTTTTGGTCATGATGACAGACAGCTTACAGGCCAATGGGCTGTGGGAGGCATCAGAGGCAAAGTGAATCAGAGTTTGGGTCAGAGTTCCGAGCCCGCCAACTCTGTAAAAAGTCTCCTGAGCACAATCTGATAGAGAGAGAGGGATCCAGAGGGAGAGATAGATAGTGAGACACAGAGAAAGGAGTGAACTACAAGATAATGGGAGTTCAATAGATAAACCAAAACTGTTCTCTACACTGTAGTATCTACAGACTAAAAGCATCCATCCATGACACGAGAGAGAGAGATCTTCATTTGAACAGTTAGTGAAAGGTTGTCTAAACCAAAACACTCCAAGATACTGTAACCTCTACAGACTGAAGGTCTGCATCAATCCTTCAGATCTTTGTCAGGCCATCATGGAAATAGAACCAACAACACTACACTTATAAAACTAGTCAGATTACAATTACAAATCATCCATTGCAAGAGCAACCTAGGTATTCTGTGTGTGACAGACAACTTAAGCAAATCTTTGAAAAAGGCTAACCGACCATTTTAAATCACAAGATATGGATACATATGCAAGTAACGGACTCCAAACCGTGTCAGTGCATCATCCCGGTCTTACTCACGGTTGTTGGCGACCGTCATGGCTATGAAGGAGCAGATGGGCTGAACCATCTCTGCCTGGGGGTGAGAGAGCTGCTGCAGCCAGGACTTGACCAGGGGGAAGGCTGACACACAGATACGCTGGCTCTCCTCTAGGGAAAGAAAGGGTTAAGACATGAGACAAAAAAGGTACTCTTCCTTCAATTTCCCTTCTGTTCCGTCTCTCTAAAACATTAACCTACTGCAAGATACACACATGCATGCTGTAACCACAGTGGTTTATTTTATGTTCAGCTGCATAGAACACTGTACAAGAACACAAACATACACACGGACACAGGTGTTACCATTCTGGGGGTTGTTGACACAGCCACAGAGAGCACTGGACACAGAGGTCCAGAGTTGGAACAGCTGAGTGATGTTCGCAGGTTTCACTGTGGCCTTGCCAGAGAGAGGGAAACTAGTCCTGTGGAGAGAAAAATCAATCAATCAACCTGAACTGGAATTGGTGTTGTCCTATATAGTTTCAGTGCTATTTGTATCTACTGCTCACCTCGACCATCCAGGTCTTCTGTAAAAGTAAATTAGTTCTCCATTTGGAAACTTCTGCATGAAAACCAGTGGTGCTTTTCAGTGTTTACCTGAACAAGTCTAGCAGGATGTCCAGACAGCCAGAGGTCTGAGCGAAAATCTGTCCAGACCCTAAAGCAGCACACACAATCACATTTAATGTGTAATATACAGTGATTTCACATAAACATCCCAAAGTGCCTTACAGTAACGTGGCCTAGACCCCAAAGATAAAGCAGTACCACAGTGGCAAGGAAAAACATCATGGAAGGAAGTAACCTTGAGAGGCACCAGACAGGGGAGCCCAAGAAGGGGCGGTCCATCCTCCTCTGGCTGTACCAGCTAAACACATGCCTGTCATGACAATCACTCCCTGTCCAAAATCAATTCTCAACCGCAGCGCTTACTGTTGTTGGCGACAAGGACAGAGATCAGGTAGACAGCTACTCTCCTCTGGGTCAGTGGGCTGTCCTGCTGCATCAGACCATCTGTCAGATCACTGAACAGCTCCCTCCTACACAAGGCCTGCTTACAGTACACTACACACACACACACAGCCTGTTTACAATTCACATATAGCATCAGAGAGAACCTGCTTAAAGTACACTACCAGTACACACACACACACCATTGGCCTCTGCCAGCGTTCCCAGTATGAAGAGAGAGGTCTCCCTGACCTCTGCGTGAGCACTCGATTTGGAGAGGTTGTACACAAACACCACCCCTCCAATCTCTCTGAAGAAGTTCACATTCTCCTCTGAGAAAGAGAGAGAGAAAATCAGTGCCATTGCATAACTGTTAGATTTATAGACAAATTAACAAATCTATCTTTAGGGGATTTGCTGTGTGTGTGACCTCTCTGTTGACAGATAGAATAGATGGTAAGAAGCGCTTGTTTCTGTGAATCAGGACATCTCATCTGGTACTTCAGACACTCCAGCAACAAACTCAGATCTGTCTTCGTGGCTGTAAAGTACAAATAAACTCATGGAGATACAGACAAAACCAACAAATAAACCGTTAAGTACTGTAGTGTAACTTATAGAAGTCCATCAACCTACGACCAACACTCACCATTATGTTTGCTTACGCTGGAAACATCCTTTTCCATCTTCAATGGATATGCTTCATGAAATAAAGAGGCTACCTAGCTAGAACAGATGTTCCAAAGATATAAATCTGTGCAGTTGCCGTAACAGCTAGCATGAAAGCAGTCAGATTGCCGGCGTTGTCACACAGCGAACTCTCCTCATGAGCGACCGCACTGAAATCACTTATCTAACTTTAGCTAGCTAGCTACTTGCCAGTTCATAATTTCACTTCATTAATTACAATTCAAAAGTATACTCTTTTACATTGTCATTTGTCCTTTGCTGGACACTAAACAGATGTCAAGGTGCTGCTGTGTTGCTGGACGGTTAAAATGACAATGGATGGAAGTTGATTATAAATTGCCGCTCCGATGCTATCGTTTCTGATTGGCCACAGTAAAGGCGTGCTTGTAGGGGAAGGAGGAACGAAGCAAGGTAGTTAATTAGCTAACAACGCCCGAGTTAAAACCGAGTCAATGGTTAAACGTGAGCTAAATTACCACACAGATACATACGAAGGCAGTTTGAGACTTGGCACCGTTTTCTGCGAGAGGAATAGGTAGGATTAGAGCGCTGAGGAGAGAAGCGGGGGACATGAGTCGAGCGGTTACGGGGAGGACGAACAGAGTGATGCCGGTATCTGTCAACTAAACTAGGAATAGGGTTGTCACTAGTTACCACAGCCACAAAGTTATAAATCCCGCATTTTATACAATTTATCTTTGGGGATTCCGGATGGACATTGAGAAGGGTTTTTTTGTGTCCGGAAATGGAATGGAATCTAGCGACTTTAAAAAAAAAAAATTTAACTTTTTTTTTTATTAATAACAAATCAATACATTAAGCACATGAGGGAACACAATCATACATAGATTACAAACAATAGACAATCGAGCTAGGGGGTACAATATCACATTACAATTACACAGGGACCTTAAGGGACATGCATATACTTACAATTCTAACCGTTTTTTTGTTAGTAGAGCATTTAACCGTCTTAAAATACAGTTCAATTTCTTTTTGTAGGGTACGAAAATGTAGTTTTCTGTTTGTAAATTTACATTTGTGTATATGAAATTTGTCCAAAAGAATAATGAAATTAATTACGTAAAAATGATTACGCTTATTTCTATTATATGAAAATAATCCAAAAAGTACATCTCTCCACAATAGTGTCTTCATAAATGTGTTCAATTATAAACACACTGATGTCTTGCCACAGTTTTCTTACATGCATACAATGCCAAAAAAAAAGATGCAAAACTGTTTCTGGGTGGTCATTACAAAAGGAGCCATTTGAGTTGATGTTTTCCTTAAACTTCTTCATGTAGTGGTTGGCAGGATAATATTTATGAATAATTTTAAAGGAAACTTCCTTAATTTTGTTAACAAGTAGGTATGTGTGTGGCAACATCCAAACCTTTTTCCAACAGATATTATCAATAAATCCATTCCAATAAGGCATGACATAAGGTATAGATACAACATCCTGCTGAAACAAGGATCGTATCGCTCTGTTGTTGAATGGACCAAAAGAGAAACAAATCTTTCCTACTGATGAGTCAACAGGGTCAACAGAAGGTAGGCTCTGAGGGTCAGGTCTTGACATGTTCCTGAATAACATAGCAACACCTGAGGGAATGGCATCTAAAACAATTGCAAAATCTTTAGGTGTTACAGGGACCTTGTAAAGTGATAAGAATTCTTTATCAAATCAAATCAAATTTATTTATATAGCCCTTCGTACATCAGCTGATATCTCAAAGTGCTGTACAGAAACCCAGCCTAAAACCCCAAACAGCAAACAATGCAGGTGTAAATGCACGGTGGCTAGGAAAAACTCCCTAGAAAGGCCAAAACCTAGGAAGAAACCTAGAGAGGAACCGGGCTATGTGGGGTGGCCAGTCCTCTTCTGGCTGTGCCGGGTAGAGATTATAACAGAACATGACCAAGATGTTCAAATGTTCATAAATGACCAGCATGGTCGAATAATAATAAGGCAGAACAGTTGAAACTGGAGCAGCAGCACAGTCAGGTGGACTGGGGACAGCAAGGAGCCTTCATGTCAGGTAGTCCTGGGGCACGGTCCTAGGGCTCAGGTCAGTTGAAACTGGAGCAGGAGCATGGCCAGGTGGACTGGGGACAGCAAGGAGTCCTCATGTCAGGTAGTCCTGGGACATGGTCCTAGGGCTCAGGTCCTCCGAGAGAGAGAAAGAAAGAGAGAAGGAGAGAATTAGAGAACGCACACTTAGATTCACACAGGACACCGAATAGGACAGGAGAAGTACTCCAGATATAACAAACTGACCCTAGCCCCCCGACACATAAACTACTGCAGCATAAATACTGGAGGCTGAGACAGGAGGGGTCAGGAGACACTGTGGCCCCATCCGAGGACACCCCCGGACAGGGCCAAACAGGAAGGATATAACCCCACCCACTTTGCCAAAGCACATCCCCCACACCACTAGAGGGATATCTTCAACCACCAACTTACCATCCTGAGACAAGGCCGAGTATAGCCCACAAAGATCTCCAACCACGGTACAACCCAAGGGGGGGGGGGGGCAACCCAGACAGGCCGACCACAACAGTGAATCAACCCACCCAGGTGACGCACCCCCCCCCCCAGGGACGGCACGAGAGAGCCCCAGCAAGCCAGTGACTCAGCCCCCGTAACAGGGTAGAGGCAGAGAATCCCAGTGGAAAGAGGGGAACCGGCCAGGCAGAGACAGCAAGGGTGGTTCGTTGCTCCAGAGCCTTTCCGTTCACCTTCCCACTCCTGGGCCAGACTACACTCAATCATATGACCCACTGAAGAGATGAGTCTTCAGTAAAGACTTAAAGGTTGAGACCGAGTTTGCGTCTCTGACATGGGTAGGCAGACCGTTCCATAAAAATGGAGCTCTATAGGAGAAAGCCCTGCCTCCAGCTGTTTGCTTAGAAATTCTAGGGACAATTAGGAGGCCTGCGTCTTGTGACCGTAGCGTACGTGTAGGTATGTACGGCAGGACCAAATCAGAGAGGTAGGTAGGAGCAAGCCCATGTAATGCTTTGTAGGTTAGCAGTAAAACCTTGAAATCAGCCCTTGCTTTGACAGGAAGCCAGTGTAGAGAGGCTAGCACTGGAGTAATATGATCAAATTTTTTGGTTCTAGTCAGGATTCTAGCAGCCGTATTTAGCACTAACTGAAGTTTATTTAGTGCTTTATCTGGGTAGCCGGAAAATAGAGCATTGCAGTAGTCTAACCTAGAAGTGACAAAAGCATGGATTAATTTTTCTGCATCATTTTTGGACAGAAAGTTTCTGATTTTTGCAATGTTACGTAGATGGAAAAAAGCTGTCCTCGAAATGGTCTTGATATGTTCTTCAAAAGAGAGATCAGGGTCCAGAGTAACGCCGAGGTCCTTCACAGTTTTATTTGAGACGACTGTACAACCATTAAGATTAATTGTCAGATTCAACAGAAGATCTCTTTGTTTCTTGGGACCTAGAACAAGCATCTCTGTTTTGTCTGAGTTTAATAGTAGAAAGTTTGCAGCCATCCACTTCCTTATGTCTGAAACACATGTTTCTAGCGAGGGCAATTTTGGGGCTTCACCATGTTTCATTGAAATGTACAGCTGTGTGTCATCCGCATAGCAGTGAAAGTTTACATTATGTTTTCGAATAACATCCCCAAGAGGTAAAATATATAGTGAAAACAATAGTGGTCCTAAAACAGAACCTTGAGGAACACCGAAATGTACAGTTGATTTGTCAGAGGACAAACCATTCACAGAGACAAACTGATATCTTTCCGACAGATAAGACCTAAACCAGGCCAGAACATGTCCGTGTAGACCAATTTGGGTTTCCAATCTCTCCAAAAGAATGTGGTGATCGATGGTATCAAAAGCAGCACTAAGGTCTAGGAGCACGAGGACAGATGCAGAGCCTCGGTCCGATGCCATTAAAATGTCATTTACCACCTTCACAAGTGCCGTCTCAGTGCTATGATGGGGTCTAAAACCAGACTGAAGCATTTCGTATACATTGTTTGTCTTCAGGAAGGCAGTTAGTTGCTGCGCAACAGCCTTCTCTAAAATCTTTGAGAGGAATGGAAGATTCGATATAGGCCGATAGTTTTTTATATTTTCTGGGTCAAGGTTTGGCTTTTTCAAGAGAGGCTTTATTACTGCCACTTTTAGTGAGTTTGGTACACATCCAGTGGATAGAGAGCCGTTTATTATGTTCAACATAGGAGGGCCAAGCACAGGAAGCAGCTCTTTCAGTAGTTTAGTTGGAATAGGGTCCAGTATACAGCTTGAAGGTTTAGAGGCCATGATTATTTTCATCATTGTGTCAAGAGATATAGTACTAAAACACTTGAGCGTCTCTCTTGATCCTAGGTCCTGGCAGAGTTGTGCAGACTCAGGACAACTGAGGTTTGGAGGAATACGCAGGTTTAAAGAGGAGTCCGTAATTTGCTTTCTAATAATCATAATCTTTTCCTCAAAGAAGTTCATGAATTTATCACTGCTAAAGTGAAAGTCATCCTCTCTTGGGGAATGCTGCTTTTTAGTTAGCTTTGCCACAGTATCAAAAAGGAATTTCGGATTGTTCTTATTTTCCTCAATTAAGTTAGAAAAATAGGACGATCGAGCAGCAGTAAGGGCTCTTCGGTACTGCACGGTACCGTCCTTCCAAGCTAGTCGGAAGACTTCCAGTTTGGTGTGGCGCCATTTCCGTTCCAATTTTCTGGAAGCTTGCTTCAGAGCTCGGGTATTTTCTGTGTACCAGGGAGCTAGTTTCTTATGAGACATTTTTTTAGTTTTTAGGGGTGCAACTGCATCTAGGGTATTGCGCAAGGTTAAATTGAGATCCTCAGTTAGGTGGTTAACGGATTTTTGTCCTCTGGCGTCCTTGGGTAGGCAGAGGGAGTCTGGAAGGGCATCAAGGAATCTTTGTGTTGTCTGTGAATTTATAGCACGACTTTTGATGTTCCTTGGTTGGGGTCTGAGCAGATTATTTGTTGCAATTGCAAACGTAATAAAATGGTGGTCCGATAGTCCAGGATTATGAGGAAAAACATTAAGATCCACAACATTTATTCCATGGGACAAAACTAGGTCCAGCGTATGACTGTGACAGTGAGTGGGTCCAGAGACATGTTGGACAAAACCCACTGAGTCGATGATGGCTCCAAAAGCCTTTTGGAGTGGGTCTGTGGACTTTTCCATGTGAATATTAAAGTCACCAAAGATTAGAATATTATCTGCAATGACTACAAGGTCTGATAGGAATTCAGGGAACTCAGTGAGAAACGCTGTATATGGCCCAGGAGGCCTGTAAACAGTAGCTATAAAAAGTGATTGAGTAGGCTGCATAGATTTCATGACTAGAAGCTCAAAAGACGAAAACGTCATTTTTTTTTTTGTAAATTGAAATTTGCTATCGTAAATGTTAGCAACACCTCCGCCTTTGCGGGATGCACGGGGATATGGTCACTAGTGTAGCCAGGAGGTGAGGCCTCATTTAACACAGTAAATTCATCAGGCTTAAGCCATGTTTCAGTCAGGCCAATCACATCAAGATTATGATCAGTGATTAGTTCATTGACTATAATTGCCTTTGAAGTAAGGGATCTAACATTAAGTAGCCCTATTTTGAGATGTGAGGTATCATGATCTCTTTCAGTAATGACAGGAATGGAGGTGGTCTTTATCCTAGTGAGATTGCTAAGGCGAACACCGCCATGTTTAGTTTTGCCCAACCTAGGTCGAGGCACAGACACGGTCTCAATGGTGATAGCTGAGCTGACTACACTGACTATGCTAGTGGCAGACTCCACTATGCTGGCAGGCTGGCTAATAGCCTGCTGCCTGGCCTGCACCCTATTTCATTGTGGAGCTAGAGGAGTTAGAGCCCTGTCTATGTTGGCAGATAAGATGAGAGCACCCCTCCAGCTAGGATGGAGTCCGTCACTCCTCAGCAGGTCAGGCTTGGTCCTGTTTGTGGGTGAGTCCCAGAAAGAGGGCCAATTATCTACAAATTCTATCTTTTGGGAGGGGCAGAAAACAGTTTTCAACCAGCGATTGAGTTGTGAGACTCTGCTGTAGAGCTCATCACTCCCCCTAACTGGGAGGGGGCCAGAGACAATTACTCGATGCCGACACATCTTTCTAGCTGATATGCACGCAGAAGCTATGTTGCGCTTGGTGATCTCTGACTGTTTCATCCTAACATCGTTGGTGCCGACGTGGATAACAATATCTCTATACTCTCTACACTCGCCAGTTTTAGCTTTAGCCAGCACCATCTTCAGATTAGCCTTAACGTCGGTAGCCCTGCCCCCTGGTAAACAGTGTATGATCGCTGGATGATTCGCTTTAAGTCTAATACTGCGGGTAATGGAGTCGCCAATGACTAGAGTTTTCAATTTGTCAGAGCTAATGGTGGGAAGCTTCGGCGTCTCAGACCTTGTAACGGGAGGAGTAGAGACCAGAGAAGACTCGGTCTCTGACTCCGACCCGCTGCTTAATGGGGAAAACCGGTTGAAAGTTTCTGTCTGCTGAATGAGCGACACCGGTTGAGCGTTCCTACAGCATTTCCTTCCAGAAACCGTGAGAAAGTTGTCCGGCTGCGGGGACTGTGCCAGGGGATTTATACTACTATCTGTACTTACTGGTGGCACAGACGCTGTTTCATCCTTTCCTACACTGAAATTACCCTTGCCTAACGATTGCGTCTGAAGCTGGGCTTGCAGTACAGCTATCCTCGCCGTAAGGCGAGCACAGCGGCTGCAATTAGAAGGCATCATGTTAATGTTACTACTTAGCTTCGGCTGTTGGAGGTCCTGACGAATCGTGTCCAGATAAAGCGTCCGGAGTGAAAAAGTTGAGGAAAAAATAAATAAATATATGAACGGTAATTAAAAAGTGAAACCCGTAAAGTTGTCAGGTAGCAAAATAGGTTGGCAACAAAACGCACAGCAATTCGAAAACAAGCCTGCAAGTTGTGACCGGAAATGACGTATGATTTATAACTGAGTAAAAGACCCTCTGCATTTACCAGTTGCCTCACCAATAGGATATTATTTCGGAACCAATATTCTAAAAACAGAGAGGTATTTTTATACAATATATCCCGATTATTCCATATATAATATCTGTGTGGAGAAAAATTGTGTTTATAAATTAAGGACCATGACAAGAAAACCTGCCGGTGAAAAGCAGAAAGTTTCACTAGAACTTTGTCAATATTATAATTGCAAAACAACATGAAGTTAAGGCCACCAAAAGTAGAGAAGACATGATGAGGAATAAAATTCCAGATAGAAGTGGGTCTTCTTAGGAATTGTTTTATCCAATTGATCTTAAAAGTATTATTTAAAGTAGTAAAGTCCAGAAAATTCAGTCCACCATTCTCTCAAATGTTCATTACAACAGTTTTCCTAATGTAATGGGTACGGTTTCTCCAAAGAAAGTTGAAAAGCATCTGGTCTATCTCCTTGCTTATTTTACGGTCAAGATATAATGATAGAGCACCATATGTTAGTCTAGAGATACCTTCAGCCTTGGTTATTAATTACCTTTTAAAGAGAAGTCCCTCTGTAGCCATTGATTTAGTTTCTTCTGGGTTTTTTTAATAAGAGGGTTAAAATTTAGTAAGCCTCTAGACTTCTGATCCTTTGTAATGGTTATGCCTAAATATGTAAGTTCTTCTTTTACTGGAATACCATAATATGAAGGTGTCACACAATCTTTGACAGCTATGATTTCACATTTATTAATGTTAAGATATAGACCAGACGCTTTGGAAAAGGATTGTATCACATTGATCGATATGGGAATTTGGTTCGCGTCTTTCAGAAAAAGTGTAGTATCGTCAGCCAGCTGGCTTATAATAATTTCCTTACCAGCTATGGAAATACCTTGTACAGGACTATTATTTAAAGAATTTGCAAGAAGTTGGGTGATTAATAAAAACAGGTACGGAGAGATGGGACAACCTTGCCTAATTCCTCTCTTTAACTCAAATCTAGGTGAGGTGCCATATTTCAATTTGATAGAGCTGTTACCATTTGCATAGAGAGTCTTAATAGCCTTACAGAAAAAATCCCCAAAGCCAAGTCTCTCAAGGGAGTGGAAGAGAAACTGATGCTCTACTGTGTCAAATGCTTTATAAAAATCTAAAAATAATATGAAGCTATCCTCAGTTATTAGGTCTGAGTAGTCAAGTATGTCTAATACTAGTCTGACATTGTTAGAAATATGTCTGTTCCTCATGAAGCCAGACTGTGTTTCATCAATGATTGCATCCAGGACTTCTTTAATTATTTTTGCAAGTAGTGAGGCTAATATCTTATAGTCATTATTAAGAAGACAAATTGGACGCCAGTTATCGATGAGCAGCACTTCTTTTTGGGTTTAGGTATCAGTGTTATTAACGCCTGACTCATTGTAGGAGGGAGAACATTGTTTTTCATACTCTCTAAAAAGACTTCAAATAGGAAGGGGGCTACTTGTTCAGAAAATAATTTGTCAAATTCTGATGTAATTCCATCAATACCTGGTGATTTATTGTTCTTTAGATGTTTGATAGACTCTATAATCTCTTCAACTTTGATGGGTTCATCACACTGTTTAGATTATATATCACTGATAGAGTGAACATTATTCAGTGAGTTAAAAAACATATCTGTGGATTCCTGACAATCCGTAGAACTATACAATTTTCTGTAAAAATTGCTGCAGTATTTAGCGATTAATTTTTGGCTCATCTGTAATAACAACATCAATGTTTAACTTATGGATAGTGTTATTTTTAGAGTGAAATTTCTCAAGTCTAAAGAAATAGGATGAATTCTGTTCTCCCTCCTCAATCCATTTTTTCCTAGATCTAATAAAGGCTCCTTCTGCTTTTAATTTATATATATTATCCAGTTTATTTTGTAACTCAATTAGTTCCATCTTCTCCTCCCCCAAGAGGTCAGCTGGGGACCTCTGAGAAAGGGAAGTTATCTTAATGATCACCTTTTCCTCCTCAGCTCTTCTGTTCTTAGCAAGATTACTACCATATTTTCTAAGATATTTGGACACCTCAAATTTAAAGAGCTCCCAGTTCTTGCAAAAGGATTTTTCTTCACAAGCCCTTTCCCAAAAGTGTGAGATCAGATCTTTAACCTCAAATGTAACTATATCATTATTTAATAATGAGCTATTTAGCTTCCAGTAGGATGCTCTGCCAAGGTTAGTTTCAGGGGTAAATATTTTGATATCAATGTAAATAGCCCTATGGTCTGTGAGGGGAGTAGTACAAATATTTGTAGTAACACACTCACTATCAATACATTTGGATATAAGCCAAAAATCTATTCTGGATTGTCTGGAACCTGTTTTGTTACTCCAAGTGAATGATCTTTCGGCCGGAATCCTCTCTCTCCATATATCATTAAGATCAAACTTTAACATAAAAAGTATTAACCCCAAATTCTGATTGGTTGGCCTACCTGGGGGCCATCTATCAGTTGAATTATCTATTGTAACGTTAAAGTCCCCTCCTATCAATAATAACGAATTGGGAAATTTAGATAACCAATGAAGTATATGTTTCTCTATAGATTCAAGCAACTCATCATTATCATGTTTGGTGTTGTACCCGTAGAAGTTTACAGTAATGAGTGTAATGTCATTGTAACTGATCACAAGACAAATATAGTGACCAAAGGGGTCACATTCCGAGTGTAGAATATTACCACCAAAGGTATTTTTCTACGTAGTGACACCAGCGGAGCGTTCAGATCCATGGGAAAGCCAAATATCGTTGACCCACTGTGACCTCCAGAAGTTGGCATCAGCCAAAATTGAGTGAGACTTTTGAAAAAAGCAAAAATCTGTTCGAAATTGTTTAGCAAATAAAAATAAGGCCTTGCGCTTCACACTGTTTCGTAACCCCATATCATTAAGAGATAATATAGACAAAGACAAAACAACAAAGATTATATAAAAGTATAAACTGTAGTAGGATGAGTCAAAAACGTAGGAGCAGTGAACGTAAACGATAAGGAACCGAGATCTGCACCATTTAAGTCAATTTAAAGTGAAAATAGCTTATTCCATAACCTTTGAGCTAGACGTTATCTGGCTTTGAAATTCAACTCAATTGGAAATTATGTTCAAGACCAAACCAAGGGTTCTTGTAGTAAGAGAGACTAAAAACCCTCTTTAGTGTAATCAGGAACTATTCTGAGAAATAAAACAACAAATAATAATTTAAATAAAAAGGTACCTACTATTTTAAGTACATATGAAAACTGATCATAAAATAATTGAATAACAAAATGTTTTACATATAAACGTTCCTAAGACCTTTTTTGGAAATAAGTATTAATAACTAAATAGAACAATAACCGTGTAAAGTCAGAGCAGATCTGTATGCCATTTAAAACAGTATCTTAGTTACTGTATACATAAAACATAAATTCAGCTTTCAATCTTCGTAAATTTGTAAACAAAACAGGTCTTCTGGTCATACAAGAACAAACTAATATATTGAAATACCTGAGTATTCCTGTAAAATAGTCACCTGATGCTTGTTAGGTAAACCACATAAGGAAAATGAGAATACCATGGCTGAAACCATCAACCTGTTCCTTCTGGTGAGATTTTAGGGAGGAATATGGATTTCTGAACCGTTGATGAAACCTCGTCCTCCGACGAAGTAAGCATCCTTCCCCTCACTTCGTGCTATCTTGATCGTTGGCCACAACTTGTTTCTTCTTTCTATGTCTTCCGGGCTGAGATGCTCGGCGAAACGCAGACCATGGCTCTGAAGGAAGGCGTTCTTCCTAGCAGCTTTCCAGACAGCATCCCTGTAGAATCTGGTAGTGAATAGGATGATGATACCCCTGGGTCTTGAATCGTTTTGCTGTTGCTTCTTGCCGAGGCGATGCACAACGTTGATGGTATCACCAACTTTGTTCTTCTCTGCAGGCAAAACTTCTTGGCAGATACGGATAGCCTCTCCTCATACATCTTCATTCTCCACTTCTGGCAAGCCGTAGAGTCTCAGGTTCCATTTTCTTGTGTTATTGTTCCAGATCAGTGAGACGTCTATGGTAGACATTATTATTATTTTCCACCCGTTCCAAATTTTTTTCAATTTTTGCCACTCTCGTTTTCACATCCTTAATTTCACCACATGCAAACTCCACAGTCTTTTTCAAGCCTTTGTTAGGGTTGCGTAAATTCAAATCTGGTATCAGGATAAATATGACAATGAGTCACCGATTTTATACTATGTATTTTTTATTAGCTAAGTAATAAATGGCAAATGCAACTTTCGTATATGCGGGTCACTGTAATACCACGCAGGGCAGAACAGAGAACTGACAAGATGTATGTAAACAGTATTCTTTATACTGTGATAGACAGTTCCAACCCGTCTGTTGGCCTATCACAGTAGAGGCTGGGCGTGGTTTAAACTTGCTCAGCCTATTGCAGGCGCTCAGGCGGGTCACCGCCTCTTGGCGCTTCTGTTGATAGATGTAACTGTTGCTGTGAAGAACAACCATGCGCTCATGCTCCATACGGTTATCTCGCACCTGGCTCCTGTTATCTAACAAAAGACCGCTTGTTCTCGCAACACCCCATGCTACTCTGTATTTTTCCATCATGAGAAAGGCCCATGGCCCTGAAACTGTTAACAATGTTTCAAGTCAGTTATGTTGCATAACACATACATACATCCACACAAGCCAACAGCAGATAATTTTCAATCATATATATGGTAATGGATATATTGTAGAACACAGGATCCAACAATCCCCCTTTTTCACACCCCCAGGGGTGTGAACAAAAATTCAGCAATGAATCATATAACAGTTACAAAGTTTAAAATACCTTCATGTCCTCCATTCGATCCCACTATGTACTAGATTGGCTACCAGCCACCTAGGAACTTACAACCCTCATGTCAAAAGAGAACAACAGCTCATTTAAAAACAGAATAAAAGAAAATGGTGTTAAATTTAAGTCCCCCTTTTGACACCCGTTAGGGTGTCACTCATTATCCTTTATTTCAGCGGTCCCAACATAGTAATATGTTAATAGCATTTCATGAAAATAATAAAACGTTTATTATTAATAAAACATTATTATTATTATTATTATTATTTAATTTTTTTAAATTACAGAAAAACAGAAAAGAAAAATCAACCAAGAAAAAATCAAAATCAAGTGATATATGCTTTTGTCTCCCCCTTTTGACAAAAACAGGATAAGACTTTATTGTTTATTGACATGTAAGATGTAGGATAAAACTTTGGTCATGGAAAACAGAGTAAAGCAGAGCAAAGCATTATTATAAACCATCTGGTCCTCTCAGCTACTCCTATCCTGCACCAGTTGGGATTCATGCCACCCAGGGACTCCAAACCTTCACAACAGGGAGAACAAACATACTGGAAAGAAAACATCATAAAAAATGTAAAACAAGGAACTGTGGTGGTGTAATATATATTCTACTACCTCAACCACAGCATACCATGGGTCATCCTCAGTCAGTCCCATCCTCCCCTGAAAGCATGCTTCAGTATCAGCATCTCCAACTGGAGCATCAAGCAAAGGCATCATGCCTGAAGCCTTCACCACATCTGTAACAGACTTCTTAAAACACGGTATGATGCAAGCAGCACAACACATCAATAATAAAAACACAAGAATTAGGGTCAGAAATCCAATAACCACCATACCAGTGTACTTACCAAACCAGGCTCCCAACCAAGAGAACAGTCCAGACTCCTCCACCCCCGCCATGGTCCTCATCTCAGCAGATAGTGCATCAAGCCCATTAAGGGCCTTAGATATACTACCATCTGGACTGGTGTTATTAGGAATATATGTGCAACATTGTTCACCAAACATCTTGCAGACACCCCCCTGACTGGCAAGAAGCATATCCAAAGCAAGTCTATTCTGTCTGGCATCTGTCTATTCTGTCTGGGTCTCAGCACTCTTTTGGGTCCACATATCCACCACACATCAGCCAGACCACAAGTTTGGTTTAGGCCTGCAACTGGCCAAGTGGCATTAATGGTTATGTTTCTACTGCAATCAGCTTCAGGCAATCTCCCATAATCAATGCCATTACCTGTACCCATGATGCAACTGTAATTGCCCCCATATGCCTTAACACCCCAAGGGGCCCGATGAGGAGGTACTGTAGGAAACACAAGGCTCAAAGAGGAACAGAGGGTTGAATTGGGCTTAATCTGGTAAAAACTTCTCAGAATACACAACCACCCCTCTCCTTCTCCTATAGCAAATGGGTGTGTAGCCAGAAAAGGTCTAGCATGACTACAAATAATGCAGTCCTTTCTTTTCAGGGTCTTAGCTGTATAACTCATATAAGACAGCCACAAATTGTCCCTACCATCAAAACCAGTCTCAGTGCCTAATTGATCAATAGCTGAATAGTCTCTAATGTTAATTACCTGAATGAGATTTGACACAGTGGTGGTAGGTGGCAGGTTCGGTCCAGGTGTGGTAGAGGAGTGTGTCTGGCTCTAGTTCGTCTGGGACCTCTGTGGTTTTGGCAGCACCTTAATAGAAAACACACCCATTGTGTCTGTCCTGGTCCTTTGTAGTCCGAGGGTGTAAGTCCCTGCATCAGAGAGTTTAATAGTTTTGATGGTTAGTAGGATTTCATCACCTTTACAAAGTTCAACAGTGCTCCCATGTTTTTTCTACTTGCATGCACACGCACACAGAAATCAGAACCATAGACCTTCACATCCTATTTAGGTTACGTTGACCGAACTAAATCTTTTTTGGTAATTTTCTGGTTTTCACTGTATTAGACTAAGCATAGCTACAGTATCACCCTCAGGCACTTAAGGAAATCATGAATGTCATTGATATATTGGAATTAGTGGATATATGGAGGCTTAAATACCCTGACCTAGTTAGATATACATGGCGGAGGCTTAAGCAAGCTAGTCGTCTTGATTACTTTCTTATGTCATTCTCTCTGGCACCAAAAGTTTTAAAAGTGTTGATAGGGGACAGAATGCAGTCGGATCATCACATAATTGGCATCATATATATATTACTCTTACAGAATTTACACGTAGGCGAGGATATTGGAAATTTGATCAAAGCCTACTGGATGATAACTTGTTTTTAACTAGGACAGAATAATTTATAACTGACTTTTTCCGACATAACATAGGGAGATCCCCTTATTGTATGGGCCACTTTTAAATGTGCCTTTAGAGGCCATGCAATTCAGTACTCCTCTATAAAACAAAAGCAATTTAGGTCGAATCCAAATTAACAAAGGAAATTGAAGGACTAACAGTACAGATAGATAGCAATAAAAACTGTACCATAGAGGCTCAGAGTAACTTAGAGGAAAAACAAAAATAAATGGAGGAACTTATTCAAGAAAGATCCAGTGTAATATATATATTTTAAATGAAGCGAACTGGAAGGAATATTGGGGAAAACACACCAAATTATTTTTCAATCTTCAACATAGAAATGCTACCAACATTTTTTTTACAGAAATTTGTTACAAATGATGGAGTCATTCATAATTCACCAAACAATATTTTGAAAGAGGAAGTAAAGTACTTTAAGCATATGTTTTCGTGTCAGTCTCCTCCATCTCCACTACCCGAAGCTAATTGTATAATCCCCCCTCCGTATTAATAATGTAAAATTAACATCTGTACAGAAAGAGTCATGTGACGGCCAAATTACAGAGAAGGAACTTCTTGATGCAATTAAAGCCTTTAAATCTGGGAAAACTGTTTGGTATACCAGTGGAGGTATACCAAACTTTTTTTATATACTCAGAGGACCGTTATTAGCATGTTCTAACCACTCCTAAAAAAATGGTAGATTATTGTACACTCAACAAGGTCTGATTTCATTATTACTGAAACAGGATCCACGTGGTACATATAAAGATCCAGTCCATTAAAACAATTGGAGGCCTCTTACACTTCAGTGTTGTGATGCAAAATTTCCAGCTAAATACTTAGAATTAGAATTAAAAAGAATTAAAAAGATTTTGTCAGATATTATTCCTCCTAATCAGACAGTTTTTTTTTACATGGACGATACATTGGAGATAATACAAGACAAGTACTGGAAACAATAGAATACTATGAAATGTCTGGGAAACCAGGCCTGATTTTCATAGCTGTCTTTGAAAAGGCTTTTGATAAAGTACGACTGGAGTTTATATATAAATGCCTGTAATATTTCAATTTTGGAGAATCTCTTATAAAATGGGTTAATGTTACGTATAGTAACTCTACACGCAAAATAGTAAATAATGGCTGCATCTAGGGTTGCAAAGGGTCGGAAATGTTCCGGTAAATTTCAGGAATTTTCCCGGACCTTTTCCATGGGAAGTTAAGCCCTGGAATTTGGGGAATTTTGCTTAAAATCATCAAAAACGTTAGCTTATAACAGTGAACCTTTTTTGTGGGATACACAAGGCAATTCATTCTAGGTCTTTTGGCATATTTTGGTTAAAGTATCCCCAATTCAATGGAATTGCAACCCTCTGCATGCACAGTACAGTACATTCTCCCTTCCATCACATGTACAGCAGATTCAAGATCTTGCACATTAATGAGATGCTATTGAGCACACACTACTATACTGTCTGAGCCAAGGACTACATGCTTTCTGGTAAGTTTTGATTACAATACTGGTTTTGAATATTCTATATGAAATACATTATTTTTTTGTTAAATAGTAGCCTACAGCAGTGTGTTTAAACCATTTTCTAACTTGTTAATTTCTGCTAATTAGTTTTTGCTACAATGTGGGTTTTAGCTTGCTTGAGCCTGCTAACCGAGGAGTGTTAATTCACCTGTTTCCATACATGTTTCATTTTAAAACATTTATTTTACAGAGGAGTTGTTTAATCTAACTGCTTAACTATTTATCTGTACATGGAATTGTGTTTTGTTTAAAACACAAATCTTAACAGGAAAATGCAATGGGCACTATATGTGTGGAGACATTTCACTGCAGCCAATGTAGAAGGAAATGCTGTGTACATTTGCAAATACTGTGCCAAATCATGTGAAGAACGCAACAAAGATGTAGAGTCATCTGGCCAAGTGCATAAAGTTCCCTCAGCGCTAACAAGCAACCACTGACAAAATATATTTTCAATTTAAGGTACGTTTTGTCCCTTGTATGATCTAAATTGACATTGTTTTATGATGATACCATCTATTGTTTCATATGTTATCTTTCTGAAACAGAAAATGGACACAATTCGATAGAAATCAACAGAGGTAAGAATATGTTGAAGGCTAGCTGTATTGGGTGCAGACTTTAACATTCAAATAGCTCCTTGGTCATGTAACCTCAACCAAGGTTCAGAATGTCCACGGACTACCCTTCTATATTGCACACCCTTTTGACACTTCATCTCAGGTGATTTTACATTTCAATATCTCCTTGGTTATGTGACCTACTGACCTCAAACAAGGTTCAGAATGTACACTCAGTGGGTCTACATATTGCACACCCTTTACTTTGTCCATTTTCATCTCACATGATTTTACATTTATTTTTCAAACTAGAATTTCAATAGCTCCTTGGTCATGTCAATTACACACCTAAGAAGTGTGAGTGGATATATATACCCATACTGCATTACCTCTAGTTTTGTATCTTCTATATTGTTGTACATTAATAGTTTGACAATTGGGGGATTCATTCCAGTGTTGTATTTACCCTTTTCTTTCATATTTATCTGTAATAAATTGGTAGTTTTGAGTACTTTTATTTTCCCTTTCCTTAAGTCTATTTTGCCACAGTATTTAACAGTGGTACACAATAGGACAGAAAGAGAATACCTCCCTTCATCGTTAATATCAACCATAAAGGAAAAGTGCAAAGTATGAGAGTCATGTTATTAATTGTCCAAAGCAGGGATGGAGAGTGAACTGCACAGCCAGTAAGGTAGGCTGTAGTGGGTTCAGGCAATACATATACTGAACATGTAACCACAATAATGGTGGCCAGATAATCAATGAATTCAAATTGAATATTGACAAATTAAACAAATTGTAGACCTTTAATATTTTCCAAAATGTCAGACACTTTACGTCAAATAAGTACAAAACATTTCAGTGTTAACTTCCTCTTTATCCCTGGTTGATGTACATTTCAGAGCCTCTTCAGTGTGGATGGGGTATAGCATACATTTTAAACAAAGACATCACTTCCAGTTTGTGTTCTTCACACCTATTGAACTCATTTGTATTCATCCCTAGGTACAGCACATGGAACCACCGTTGGCATGCAAAACATTCAATCTAAAACAGAACAAAGAGTAACACGTTACAAATCATATCAAATGTCAATGCCGTATGACAAATTAGCCATCCATTGTGTTATCAGAAATTGTCTTACATGCCATCTGTTGTCAAAAGATTATAAACATGTTAAATAAAGTTACTAACCCAGTCAGTCTTTGGGCAACAGCCAGGTACTTTATCAATGGCACACATGGAGCAGTTGTTGCCTTTGTTGAATTCTGAAATCATAGGCATGAACTACATAAAAATAATTTACATTTACTTTGAATTAAATTTCATTACATACCAGGCATTTTTAGTATATCCTCAGCCATTTCTTTTCACAGCTGCTCTGTGTTTTTGTGAAGGTTCTATATCCATTTGGGAGGGGATGTTCTGTGCAACTTCCTTGGCCATCTACACCAAAATATAAAATAGTTTGATCTAAAATTGTCACATAACAGCTAACCATTCATTATTGAAAATATAACTATCAAACCTGCATTACAAAGACCCCGCAGCTAAAGCTGTCCTGTTGCATGGTGTGAGTTATTTCCCCTCCTTTCCACGTTATGTCCACCCAATCTTGTCCATGGCAGTATCTTCTCATTTTGAAGTATTTTCTTTATGTAAACATAATGGAATTCTGATTAGTTATAGGCAAATGAATACACAGGCCAAAACTGTATGCTCTTTTCCTCATCAGCATAATCTAGTAGTGGTAATTTCCTTTAATCCCCATTCTACACAGCCTAAATTAGAGGCACTGAACCATTTACAGGATGACAATAAAATTAACATTTAGGATCCAACACTATCACAGAGTGAATAAATGTAGGGCGTTTGTAGACTAACAAAAATATTAAGTGACAGTTTCATCAGAACATGCTTAAAGTCATATCACAAAGACCACAGATGACAGTGCCCACCAAGTCCAAGTTGTCAAAATATGATCTGAAAATGTCAGTTGTTACAGATACAAGTATTCTGTGTGTATCCTGGTGTATTTCTTTTCTCTCCCCCTACTCACAGATGGCAATCATTCCCCAATCAGAAGACACCTGCTCCTTTTCTCCTACCCAATCACAGTTCCTTTCCCTTGGTTTAAAAACCCTGTCAGTTGTTCTCTCTGGAGCAATCTCTGTAAATCTCATGTGGTTTAGGATACATGTCACTTTGTCCCCACGTGTGAGTATTGCTTTTGGTGTTTGAGTGTTTGTGGGAAAAGGGTAACCAGACAGGTCGCCCATTGGCATACACTACCCGTTGCCATACATTACCCGTAGGTAAACTTTGCTAAATAAACACAATTTTTGGTTAGCTGTGGTTGAAATAGGCTAGTCTAGCTTAGGGGTGTTTTTGAGTGCTTATTGTTTCTTTCCTTGGGTCCAGCTCAGCCCAGTCCTATATCGACAACCTGAAAGGCCGCTCAGCAAGGAAAAAGCCACTGCCCCAAAACAGCCATAAAAAAGCCAGACTACGGTTTGCAATTGCACATGGGGACAAAGACCGTACTTTTTGGAGAAATGTCCTCTGGTCTGATGAAGCAAAAATAGAACTGTTTGGCCATAATGACCATCGTTATGTTTGGAGGAAAAAGGGAGAGGCTTGCAAGCCAAAGAACACCATCCCAACTGTGAAACACGGCGGTGGCAGCATCATGTTGTGGGGGTGCTTTGCTACAGGAGGGACTGGTGCACTTCACAAAATAGATGGCATCATGAGAATGGAAAACAATGTGGCTATATTGAAGCAACATCAAGACATCAGACAGGAAATTAAAGGCAGAAAAGGGGCAGAGCTGGACCCAAGGAAAAAAAAACAATATCCAAAAACACCCCTAAACTAGCCTACTACTATACAGCTAATTAACCAAAAATACAGTGGGTGGTCCACCCAGTTCAGTGTTTTTAGACAAAGTAGTTCTACAGGTACTGTGGGCAACTTGTCTTAGTACCCCCTTTTCCCACCATCATAACAATACTCACAGGTGGAGACAAAGTGTCATGACGTTGCGAAAACAAAACCAGAGCACTACTGAGGGATTGCATGACAGAGAGGTTGCACTCTGAAGCAAACAGACAGGGTTTTTAAACCAAGGGAAAGGGAATGTGATAGGGTAATGGAAACAGGAGGTGTGTCTTCTGATTAGCGACTGATTTGGGAATGATGATTGCCACCTGTGAGGAGGAGAGAAAAGAAATGCACACACAGGATACACACACACAGGATACCTGTATCCGTAACAGTATACCCCCTTCGATAGTCTATATAAGGAGAGAAAGTAAAACCACAAATGCTTTGAATGTGTGGAACATTATACAGATAATTAAGCATAAACTAAAATATATACACATTTCAGAGAATATTGGTTAGTTAGAAGGATTGTTTATATATTTAAAACAAATGTAATTACATTCTTATTTTTTATTTTTCTAATATATTCTGTCTACATGCAACTTAATGGGTCATTGTCACATATTAGGGAGATTATGTATCATAAATAAGGCGTTGCTGACAATACTGTGTTTACATCTTCACCATTTACTTTAAAGTGACAGAACAAGGGCCATAATTATTCAAGCGTGTGTCATCAGAAACATTCAACTCCAATTCCAGTTAACTCCATGATAATATTTAATATTCTTAGACTTGGTTAGGTGCACATCTAATGTACTTCTATGTTCATCCTTCATACTGTATGACATTTATTTTTACATGATATGTTTAGAATTGTGATTGAAAAATGCTTATTGTCATGTTATGTCTAGTATTTATTACCTCACCCACAAACCATTTGTGGGGTTGCAGGGTGCGACTACTTCCCGGAGGAGAACAAGAGACAAGACGACTGGATACGGGACCCCTTTAGAGTGGAGATGGGAAGCGTCACGTTGCCAAGCAACAAAGAAAATCTGATGGTGGAGCTGTCATTTGATCCCGGACTGAGCATGCACTTCCCGGAAATGACACCACCAAAGTTCTGGTGTAGCGTAATGGGATAGTATCCTGTTCTCACCTGTCATGAAATCAGAATCATGCCACCGTTCAGCACTACCTATCTGTGTTAAAGTAGCTGAAAACTAAAGTTATGATTCACTATTTTAATTATTATTGTTAATTCATTCTGACATGCATATGACATTCTATTGAACTGGTTAAAAACTTACACCTTTAAAAAAATGTAAGGTTGTGAAACTATTGACATTGTAATTGATGATTAAGAATTTCTGCTGATTTCTGTTTTTTCTATTTTAAACACTGGTATGTGTTACTGTTCATTAACATTATTGGACTGGTTATGATGTCATGTTCTGAGTCTGATCATTTCTTACACCCACTCCTGAACTGGTCACCTAATTAAATGGCCTATTCTCTTCAACTGATAATAAAAGTTTGCTCAGTTAATGTGGCTGTGTAATGACTTTCTTTAATACCATAATTGAGACAGTCTTTTTTTGCAAGTGAAGCCTTCCCAAGAAGGTAGCTGCAACACAACATTATAAAATGTAATCATCGACAGTCCATAATGTTGGGTTGTGACTCAATTGTCATTGTCAAATTTGGGTCCCCAGGCAAAACCAGTTGAGAACCACTGCTGTAGATGACATAATAGGCAGGACAAGGAGTGGGTGTGGCCTTGTATGCTGATGATGTGGCTGTATGGAAGAGAGGTGGGAATGTGAAATATGTGATGAGGAAGATGCAATAAGCTGTGTGAGTTAATGAGGGCCGAACAGGCAACTGCTCAGTATCTGACCGAAAGGCGCTACAGAGGGTAGTGTGTATGGCCCAGTACATCACTGTGGCCAAGCTTCCTGACATCCAGGACCTATATACTTGGCGGTGTCATAGACTGTTCTCTCTGCTACCGCATGGCAAGCGGTACCAGAGCGCCAAGTCTAGGACCAAAAGGCTCCTTAATAACAGCTTCTACCCCCAAGCCATAAGACTGCTGAACAATTCATCAAATGGCCATCCGGACTATTTACACCTCTGCTACTCGCTGTTTATTATCTATGCAGAGTCACATTACAAATTATCCCGACCTGTAACCTGTACCCCTGCACATTGACTCGGTACCGGTACCCTCTGTATCAAATCAAATCAAATCAAATCAAATTTATTTATATAGCCCTTCGTACATCAGCTGATATCTCAAAGTGCTGTACAGAAACCCAGCCTAAAACCCCAAACAGCAAACAATGCAGGTGTAAAAGCACCTATATATGTATATAGCCTTGTTATTGTTATGTAACTTTCTTGTTTTACTTTAAGATTTTTTTTATTTAGTAAATATTTTCTTAACTCTTAACTATTTCTTGAACTGCATTGTTGGTTAAGGGCTTGTAAGTACACATTTCACAGTAAGGTCTACACCTGTTCTATTCGGCGCTTGTGACAAATACAATTTGATTTGATATATTCAGGTCCTGTTGGGCCGTAGGGAAGTCAAGTCCTTGATCCGGGCAAAAGGGCTCGTTCTTTGGTAAAGGTAGTGGGATTCTAGTAGTAAGGAAAGGCAATTGTATGATGTGCACCGGTCAGTTGAGGAAGAGGTGGGGAGTATGGGATGTAGGAGAGAGGATGTTGTGTGGAGCAGACCAAGGTATGGGCATAGAGGTTTGAATGCCACATTGTGGATGATAGAGCGACATGAAACAGGTCTGTGTGATGAGTGTTCAGTGGAGGAAATAGTGGAACATGTGATATTTTGTGACCTGTATGGTTTAGAAGTGGTATCTAGGGCTCTATTTCACTTTCTTAGAGGAACAGGACTGAAGATAATTAAATGTAGGTATGACGTGACTGGCCTCACACTCCAGTACAGTAGTTGGCAGTGTATGCACCTTTAAAATTGGATGCGATCCGTCAACCCCCAATCTCAAAGAAGAAGGTGTCGATGACAGGCAAGCAGTAGCTTACCTGTCTTGTTCTTTTGGGCAGCTGGCACACACCGCAGCAGTCGATCTGAGAATGGTTTGATTTACACTTCTTCACTCGTTAGATACCTGATTCATTATTATACGTCCGATAAATATCGCTATCTAAGTATCGCTTGCAAGCATCCGGTGGACAACTTCGCTAGCTATTCTGCGTACATCAATGGTGGCTAGCTAACAGCGGCAGTCTGTTTGGTCGTAGTCATCAAAGCACACCGTAGAATTAACTGTTAAAGTTAATCTAAACGGTGTAAGTAACAGCTAGCGACGTTGCATAACGTTGCTACAATGTGTGAACTAATGAGCATGATCTGATGTAGGCTAGCAGGTTACGTTACTGTATTCTGTTTATATTTTAGCTAGCTAGCGAACGTTACCCGAATTTGTTTCCACATGAAATCTACATACATAGCCAACTTAGCGCTAGCTGCACCAAACATATGCTATAACGTTAGTGCTTGGATCTTGTGTCCGCGCTCTACTTGAACGACAAACGTTACAGTAGCTAGCTATTTCCACTCCCAAATCTGCTAAGCTTAGTCAGGTGTGCAGGTGATAATTGCAGACATTTTATTGCTTAGCCGCTGTTTTCTAGGTCTGAGGCACAGCAGAGCCTCTCATCTTCAAGCCTTCGGATGTCTAGCCATGTGTGTGGCCGCATCCTTCTGCGAGCTGCAAGCAGCACCCCCAGCCCCCTCTCTCCACAGGTAGGTGCTGTCTGAGAAATCAGAAACACCAAAGCGTTCAATCAGTGACTGGTTTAGGGCAATTGTCTGGGAAACCAGGTGTTTGCACTCAGCAAGTAGACTAAATAACATTAATGGATGACTTTGATTGCAGCCCTTGGAGGGAGCGAACGTTTGCACTATCAATGTAAATGCTGGCCTGTCATTATGTCAATCCATTCCTTCTCCTGTCTTTCTCTTTTGGCCATCATGCCCTCTACACCTCCTGCCCCTCCCCCTCTCAGTGGCCCAGTCTGACCCAGCGAGCCTGCCTGTCTTCCTGGGGCTGCTCTGTGTCTGGTGCTAGGTGTAGGTCTGGGGCCACCATGCGCTTCCTCTCCACCCGTCAGGACCTGGACTTTCAGCTGAGCCGTGTCCAGATCAGCAGCATCCTGCGAGCCAACGAGCAGGTAGCACTTATTATAATAATCACTACGTAATCATATAAAACAGGGGTGTTCATTTCCCATCTGTATGTGGGCCACTTCAGGATGCACAACAATATTGCACCTGTTTTAACCTATCATTAATGCCCTTGGGTACTTGAATCAGGTGTGATGGCATTGGGCTGGGCTTTCTCAGGACTGAAAACCCTTGATATAAGCCATCAAGCAGGAGAATGCCTTTGTCTAATGAAGGTTGTTGATCTAGTTATTTAGTACAGTCTAGTATTTTTCCATGGAGTGATTTTTGTATATGGTCTGCATTCACACCCTGTCTGCACCAGGGTGCATGGCTCACCCCTAACCAACATGTTTTAGGCATAATTTATTCTCCAGTTATTTAAATACACCCTATTGTTCTGTCTAACCCAGGCAGTGAGCATCCCTGAGTTTGATGGCCGGGGTCTCAGTGCTGTGAGGAAGTTTGAAAGCAACCAGCTGGCAGCTAACACCCCCAACGAGGACCGCCGCAGCGCAGCCACCTGCCTACAAGTGTGTGTGTTGCTAGTTACAAACAAGCAGGAGAATGCCTAACATGCTCCCCCAGTTCCTCCCTCTCTCTCTCCCCCAGACTAAGGGAATGTTATCCAGGATGTTTGACAGTCTATGTTCCCCAGACTAAGGGCACGCTGTTCGGGGTATTTGATGGTCATGGTGGCTGGGCGTGTGCCCAGGCGGTCAGTGAGCGTCTGCTGTACTATGTGGCGGTGGCCATGATGTCCCAGAGAGGACTTGAGGAGCTGGAACACTGCATGGAGCAGAGCAGGCCTGTCCCTCCCATCCTACAGTGGTACAAAAACCACGGAGACTACAACTACAGAGAGTCAGCCTCGCTCTACGTAGAACACCTCCGGGTCTTCTGGCAGGAGCTTCTGGACAGCGAGGAGCACGGCGACGGAATGAGGTGGGGCTGTGTGTGGACGTTGTGAGACAATGAGCATGCCATGAGGTGTGGGCCTGACTCATCTCTCTGATTAGTATTGTTAACCAACTGTTTTTGTCTTCTGGTTCTTATATGTCTCTTCAACCCTCTATCCTCCTTGCCTCCCTCCCAGTCCGTCTGATGCTCTGTATTATGCCTTTAAGCGTCTGGACACAGACATCTCTCTGGAGGCCCAGGTCCCACACTCTAGCGACCTGATAAGGAGTACTGCCATACAGGTGTGAGTGTGTGCCGTCCACCTCATTCAAGATTAATCAGGAATTTCAAATTTTCTCACCTGAATCAGCAATGCTATTGCCTGGGTCTTTAGCAATGGATTGGTGGCAATTCTCCCCTGACTTTCTCTGTTGTGTTTAACACATCCAACTAGGTGGCGTTTGCTGGCTCCACAGCCTGTGTTGCCCACGTGGGCACTGAGGGGATCCATGTGGCGAATGCAGGTAGGGTGGGATATACGCTGAGTGTACAAAACATTTAAGAACACCTCTTTCCACGACATGGACTGACCAGGTGAAACTATCAAATTATAGTACTTTTGTTTTTAGGTCTGTGCCGGTCCAGTTTTGTTTTGGTCGGTTTGTTTTTATTTATCCCTTATTCAAATCAAATCAAATGTTATTTGTCACATACACATGGTTAGCAGATGTTAATGTGAGTGTAGCGAAATGCTTGTGCTTCTAGTTACGACAATGCAGTAATAACCAACGAGTAATCTAACCTAACAATTCCAAAACTACTACCTTATACACACAAGTGTAAAGGGATAAAGAATATGTACATAAAGATATATGAATGAGTGATGGTACAGAACGGCATAGGCAAGATGCAGTAGATGGTATAGAGTACAGTATGTACATATGAGCTGAGTAATGTAGGGTATGTAAACATATTAAGTGGCTAGTGATACATTTTTACATCAATTACCATTATTAAAGTGGCTAGAGATTTGAGTCAGTATGTTGGCAGCAGCCACTCAATGTTAGTGGTGGCTGTTTAACAGTCTGATGGCCTTGAGATAGAAGCTGTTTTTCAGTCTCTCGGTCCCTGCTTTGATGCACCTGTACTGACCTCACCTTCTGGATGATAGCGGGGTGAACAGGCAGTGGCTCGGGTGGTTGTTGTCCTTGATGATCTTTTTGGCCTTCCTGTGACATTGGGTGGTGTAGGTGTCCTGGAGGGCAGGTAGTTTGCCCCCGGTGATGTATTGTGCAGACCTCACTACCCTCTGGAGAGCCTTATGGTTGTGGGCGGAGCAGTTGCTGTACCAGGCGGTGATACAGCCCGACAAGATGCTCTCGATTGTGCATCTATAGAAGTTAGTGAGTGCTTTTGGTGACCAGCCAAATTTCTTCAGCCTCCTGAGGTTGAAGGGGTGCTGCTGCGCCTTCTTCACAACACTGTCTGTGTGGGTGGACCAATTCAATTTGTCCGTGATGTGTACGCCGAGGAACTTAACTTGCTACCCTCTCCACTACTGTCCCATTTGATGTGGATAGGGGGGAGGGGGGTGCTCCCTCTGCTGTTTCCTGAAGTCCACAATCATCTCCTTTGTTTTGTTGACGTTGAGTGTGAGGTTATTTTTCTGACATCACACTCCGAGGGCCCTCACCTTCTCCCTGTGGGCCGTCTCGTCGTGGTTGGTGATCAAGCCTACCACTAGTGTCGTCCACAAACTTGATGATTGAGTTGGAGGCGTGCATGGACACGCAGTCGTGGGTGAACAGGGAGTACAGGAGAGGGCTCAGAACGCACCCTTGTTTATTTTATTTTTACAGGGACAGTGCACATTAATCAACGCTTCAGTAAAAGTGCCGGTTTTAGCCAGCCGGCTAATTTTCAACCGCAGTCCGTGGGCAGGTTATTAAAAACGATTACAATATAGACAATAGCAACATAGGACAAGTAAGACATAGTAAACAGACAGAGCAACATAGGACAAGCAAGATGTAGCATACAGACAGAGCAACAGAACAAAAAGCAGCAAGACACAATTCATAAAAGCAACAAGTGTTTCCACACTTTGACACCTACAGACATGGAAAGCGGTAACACACAGCTAGGGACCATGTTCACAAATCTGATTGACCTTTAGCCATGTCTTCAAGAATTTTGTGAAAGTGTGATATGTGGTGCACTTATGTGTGTCTGATGGCAGTGTATTCCAGACATGGGAAGCTCTCACAGAGAAAGCAGATTGATTAAATGTGCTTTTCCTTAAGGGAACTATACAGTCACCTCTCATGGCAGACCTTGTGGATCTGCTGCTGAATGTTTGGGTTTTCTGGTTAACAAAAGTACTGAGTGGAGGGGGCGCCAGGCCATTTAGGATCTTGAATACAAGACCTGCATCGCTGTATTGCACAAGAAATTCCCAACTCAGGAGCTCATGCTTTCTGAGGATGTAACAGTGATGGCTATTGGGCTTCCTATCAAGCACTTTGAGAGCCTGTTTGTAGACAGACTGAATAGGTCTTAATGTTGTACAGCAAGCTTGGGCCCAACTAGTCAAGCAGTATGTTAAGTGGGGGAGTATCATAGATTTGAAGTACAGTTTTGCTACCTCTGTAGTCAAAACAATTTCGTATAAATCGGAAATGAGCTAGGTTGAATTTGGTTATTGGAATTTTTCACATGCTTTTTAAAAGAGAGGTTTGAATCAAGTATGGGGCCCCAGTGTTGAGGATCAGCAGGGTGGAGATGTTGTTTACCGACCCTCACCACCTGATGTCACCTGTTAAATCCATTTCAGTTAGTGTAGATGAAGGGGAGGAGACGGGTTAAAGAAGGATAAGCCTAGAGACATGGATTGTGTGTATCATTGAGGGTGAATGGGCAAGAGTAAAGATTTGTGCCTTTGAACAGGGTATGCTAGTAGGTGCCCGGCGCACCTTTTTGAGGGTGTCAAGATCTGCAACTCTGCTGGGTTTATCACAATACACACAGGAAACTGTTGAGCAAGAATGGTCCACCACCCAAAGGATATACAGCCAACTTGACAAAACTGTGGGAAGCTTTGGAGTCAACATGGGCCAGCATCCCTGTGGAATGCTTTCGACAGCTTATAGAGTCTATGCCCCGACTGATTCTGGCTGTTCTGAGGGCAAAGGGTAGTGCAACTCAATATTTTAGGAAGGTGTTCTTAATGTTTTGTAAGCTGTCTATAATGGGATTGTATCATGATAATTCTGTGATAATGACACTCTTAAAGTACTCCCCGTTTGCAACAAATGGACATTAAAATTCTATACTATTATTTTCTTATTTGAACACAGATGAAAATGAAGTTATTTGCTAATGTGTGGCGTAAACTTAGGTGACTGCCGTGCAGTGCTGGGGGTGCAGGAGGAGGACGGGTCGTGGAGCGCCTTACCCCTGTCCCAGGACCACAACGCACAAAACGAGGCTGAGCTGGAGAGGCTCCGAGCCCAGCACCCCCCCTCGGAGAGGGACACTGTGATCACTGACAACAGGCTGCTGGGGGTCAGAACACACCACCACTATCACATAATAGTTGTTCGATCAAATACTGTATATTTATTTGTGTATCATAAGAAAGACCAGGCTGCGCTGGAGAGAGAAACGGTGGTCACTGGTGACAGACTCATACAGTATAGTTACCTCTGCATGTATTCTGTGTGACTAATTCTCCATCTCGTGATCTCTAGATCCTGATGCCTCTGCGTTCGTTTGGAGACGTAAGGTTCAAGTGGAGCCTTGAGCTGCAGCAGAGTGTTCTCGAAAGCCTGGAGTCTGGAATAGAACTGGACTTCCTTAACCTCTACCAGTACACGCCGCCCAACTACTTGAGCCCGCCCTACCTGGACGTGGCGCCGCAGCTGACCTATCACAGCCTCCGACCGCAGGACCGCTTCCTGATCCTGGGCTCTGACGGGCTGTGGGACGAGATGAGCTCTGAGGAGGCGGTTCGGCTGGTGGGCGAACACCTGAGTGGGATTCATCTACAGGTAAGGATGAGAGGGTGTGTGTGAGGGCTTTAGGGAGAAACTTCTTACAGGTGTTTTTTTTCCAGGTGCACATATCCAATTATCAGTTCTATTGTCGTAAACCGTCATCCCTCTAGGCTCCAGTCTCCCCCACTGAGAGACAGTTGAACCTGGGCCAGATGCAAGAGCTGCTGTGGAAACGCCGTGCCCTTGCCATGCCCACCCTGGACCCCAATGCTGCCACACACCTCATCAGACATGCCCTGGGCACCGGGCAGTATGGAGAGCTCTGCCAGGAGAAACTGGCATCTATGTTGGCTCTGCCTGAGGACCTAGCACGCATGTACAGAGATGATATCACAGCTACTGTGGTTTATCTGAACTCTGATCTGGTCAGACAACACAGGTAATGCAGATGGGGACACACACGAACATATACTTCAACTCATGCCTGGTCACATAACACACACACATTTCTTGACAGTTGTTTACTTTACCCTACGGTGAAAACATTTGTTGCGTACCTAGGCCTAAGGCTCAAATACTGCTCGCAGAGAACTGAGTGGCATTGTATTAGTGTTTTTCAGATGGTTAAATAAACTCAGCAAAAAAAAATACGTCTTCACTGTCAACTGCGTTTATTTTCAGCAAAGTTAACGTGTAAATATTTGTATGAACATAACAAGATTCAACAACTGAGACATAAACTGAACAAGTGACTAACAGAAATGGAATAATGGGTCACTGAACAAAGGGGGGTCAAAAGTAACAGTCAGTATCTGGTGTGGCCACCAGCTGCATTAAGTACTGCAGTGCATCTCCTCCTCATGGACTGCACCAGATTTGCCAGTTCTTGCTGTGAGATGTTATCTCGCTCTTCCACCTTGGCACCTGCAAGTTCCCTGGACATTTCTGGGGGGAATGGCCCTAGCCCTCACCCTCTGATCCAACAGGTCCCAGACGTGCTCAGTGGGATTTAGATCCGGGCTCTTCGCTGGCCGTGGCAGAACACTGACATTCCTGTCTTGCAGGAAATCACTCACAGAACGAGCAGTATGGCTGGTGGCGTTGTCATGCTGGAGGATCATGTCAGGATGAGCCTGCAGGAAGTGTACCACGATGGAGGAGGATGTCTTCCCTGTAACGCACAGTGTTGAGATTGCTTACAAGCTCTGTCCGATGATGCTGTGACACACCACCCCAGACCATGATGGACCCTCGATCTCGCTCCAGAGTACAGGCCTCGGTGTAAAGCTCATTCCTTCGACAATAAACGCGAATCCGACCATCACCCCTGGTGAGACATAACCGCGACTCGTCAGTGAAGAGCACTATTTGCCAGTCCTGTCTGGTCCAGTGACGGTGGGTTTGTACTCATAGGTGACGTTGTTGCCGGTGATGTCTGGTGAGGACCTGCCTTACAACAGGCCTACAAGCCCTAAGTCCAGCCTCTCTCAGCCTATTGCGGACAGTCTGAGCACTGATGGAGGGATTGTGCGTTTCTGGTGTAACTCAGTTGTTGTTGCCATCCTGTACCTGTCCCGCAGGTGTGATGTTCAGATGTACCGATCCTGTGCAGGTGTTGTTACACGTAGTCTGCCACTGTGAGGACGATCAGCTGTTTGTCCTGTCTCCCTGTAGCGCTGTCTTGGGCATCTCACTGTACGGACATTGCAATTTATTGCCCTAGCCACATCTGCAGTCCTCGTGCCGCCTTGCAGCATGTCTAAGGCACGTTCACACAGGTGAGCAGGGACCCTGGGCATCTTTCTTTTGGTGATTTTCAGAGTCAGTAGAACGGCCTCTTTAGTGTCCTAAGTTTTCATAACTGTGACCCTAATTGCCTACCGTCTGTTAGTGTCTTAACGACCGTTCCACAGGTGGGAAACTGTGTTTTTAACCCTTTACAGTGGTCCGTGAAGTAAATTTGGATTTTTAAGAATTCTTTGGAAGACGTGGTCCTCAAAAAGGGACGTTTCTTTTTTTGCTGAGTATACATGAAGTTCTTTTTAGCTTGACTCCTACATTTAGGTGAATAACCATGATGTTTTATGTGTGTATGTATGCTGATAAAACTGTAATTATTTACTGCATAGTCATCATAGTCCCAAAGCACAATCGGAGCTAAGTGTTTCACAAGACTTGACTGGGTACCACGTCATACTTGGCCATAGTTTTAAATAAATCCTATTTTCTTATGAACTCTCTGGTGCACTTCCCCACTTTTTACTGAGTCTGATAAAATCTTAACTATATTTTCAGAACTATGTTTTGTATTTGTTACCTGGTGTTAGTTTGGTAAACCTGCTATGTGTCATATTTTGACTATTTGCTGACAATCGACAGTCCACAAACTGAATGTTTCATTGTTATTGGCATATGCAAATTGTACTCGTAATGCCAAGTTAAGAGTAGTCCGATCAGGGGATGAAATTAAATTGTTCATTTTTTGCTGTAATTGTTTTTTTCAAATCACGATTTCAACTTTAATTCACTTCCTGAATGAAAATATGTTAATGTTAACCAAAACCCTTAAACTCTGTTAGTTCTTTGCCTGCCTGTGTTAGGTTTGAGTTTTCTCCATCTACTGTAATGTGTCTGCAAGTTACTCGTCCTCTGCTCTCTCAAATCCTGTTTTCCTCTTAGTATTTTTAAAAATGTATTATGCTCGCCTCTCCCACAGGGATTCTTTAGTGCAATTAACACTGGATCAGAGGCTGGACGAAGTGTACTTTTTAGTCAGTCACATGTCAGTATTTTAGGTCACAATGTACCATCTTCTGTTTCAATAAAGGACCTTTTGGTTAAATTAATGCAATTCCCTTCAAAATGGGAAATTAAGGCCTTGTTTTCAGTTCTCATTTGATCTTCAAACATTTCAATCTTCCTGTGCCACCATCACTACTCTATCTTGGGTAATTGTTTCATGTACAAAATGAACAAATTTAAAATAGTCAATTTTTGTTTTTGTTTTTTTGTTCTCTATTGACAATGAAGCTCTTCAAATTTGGAGAACTGTATAAACTGGAAGTGTTTTGTCAAGATCTGATAAAATCGTGTAGGGTGTGCCAGATAAAGCCAATTTGGGGCGGCAAGTAGCCTAGTGTTTAGAGTGTTGGGCCAGTAACCGAAAAGTTGCTGGATCGAATCCCTGAGCTGACAAGGTTACAATCTGTCCCAGATCAAGACGGTTAACCCACTGTTCCCTGGTAGGCCACCATTGTAAATAAATACATCTGAATTTGTTATTAGCTGACTTGCTAGTTAAATGATAAAAATTACTTTTAAATTACCTTTTCAATGTTTACTCTTGAAATCCATGTAAGATGTAAGTCATATACAGTAGTCTGTCAGTGTAACTGTCATTATGACTCAACTCCTTTAAGAAGATTCTGAGGAAGCAGCTGGGCAATTAAACTGTAGGACTCCCCTAACTCCAGATAATTCATGTTTTGTTCTTCTTGAATGTTGTGAAATGAAATAAAGGAATTAGTGTCCTACTGTTACCCAGCTGCTATACCTTAGTGTATTTATGAAGGAGTTGAGTCATAATAAAGAACTAATAAACAAGAGCACAGAAAAGGACAGGGTTGTTTGGGGATGGTTATAAGGAAGTCTGTTAGTTTCACTTCTACATTCGACTAAGTGCCTTCAGAAAGTATCCATACCCCTTGACTTATTCCACATTTTGTGTTCGAGCCTGAATCTAAAATGGATTAAATCTTTTTGTTGTTGCTCACCCATCTACACACAATACCTCATAACAAAGTGAAACATGTTTTTAGAAATGTTAGCAAATGTACTAAATACAGAAATATCTCATTTACAAAAGTATTGATGCCCCTGAGTCAATACATATTAGAATCATATTTAGCAGCGTTTACAGCTGAGTCTTTCTGCGTAAGTCTAAAAGCTTTGAACACCAGAATTGTACAATACTTGCATTTTTTATTTTTATACTTCAAGCTGTCAATTTGGTTGTTGATCATTGCTAATCCTTTTTCAAGTCTTGCCATCAATTTTTCAAGATAATTAAAGTCAACTGTAACTCGGCCACTCAGGAACATTCAATGTTGTCTTGGTAAGCAACTCCAGTGTATATTTGGTCATGTGTTTTAAGTTATTGTCCTGCTGAAAGGTGAATTTGTCTCCCAGTGTCTGTTGGACAGCAGACTGAACCAGGTTTTTCTCTAGGATTTTGCCTATGTATAGCTCTATTCTATTTATTTTTAGCCTAAATTACTCCCTATTCCTTGCCGGTGACAAACATACCCATAACGTGATGCAGCCACCACCATGCTTGAAAATATGAGTGGTACTCGGTGATATGTTGTTTGCCCCAAACATAACACTGTATTCAGGACATAAAGTACATTTCTTAGCAACATTTTATGCAGTTTTACTTCAGTGCTTTATTACAAAAAGGATGTGTGTTTTGGAATATTGTGATTAAGTAGAGGCATAATTCTTTTCACTATGTCATTTAGGTTAGTATTGTAGAGTAACTACAATGTTGATCCATTTTCCCATTGTCTCCTATCACAGCCATTAAACTCTGCAACTGTTTCCTTCGTGTCTGGCATTTTAGTTAGAAAGGATGTCTGTATCTTTGTAGTGATTGGGTGTAATGATACACCATCCAAGGTGTAATTAATAACTTCACCATGCTCAAACATAACAATGGTCATTATGGCCAAACAGTTATATTTTTGTTTCATCAGACCAGAGGACATTTCCCCCAAAATAACGATCTTTGTTCCCATGTGCAGTTGCAAACCGTTGTCTGGCTTTTTTATGGCGGTTTTAGAGCAGTGGCTTCTTCCTTGCTGAGCAGCCTTTCAGGTTATGTCGATATAGGACTCATTTTACTATGGATATAGATACTTTTGTACCTGTTTCCTCCATCTTCACAAGGTCCTTTGCTGTTGTTCTGGGATTGATTTGCACTTTTCGCACCAAAGTACGTTCATCTCTAGGAGACAGAACGCATCTCCTTTCTGAGAGGAATGACGGCTGCGTGGTCCCATGGTGTTTATACTTATGTACTATTTTTTGTACAAATGAACGTGGTACCTTCAGGCATTTGGAAATTGCTCTCAAGGAAGAACCAGACTTGTGGAGGTCTACAATTCTTGGCTGGTTCCTTTTGATTTTCTCATGATGTCAAGCAAAGAGGCACTGAGTTTGAAGGTAGGTCTTGAAACACATCCACAGGTATACCTCCAATTGACTCAAATTATATCAATTAGCCCACCAGAAGCTTCTAAAGCCATGACATAATTTTCTGGAATTTTCCGTGCTGTTTAAAAGCAGTCAATTTAGTGTATGTAAAGTTCTGACCCACTGGAATTGTGATTAAGTGAAATAATCTGTCTGTCAACAATTGTTGGAAAATGACTTGTGTCATGCACAAAGTAGATGTCCTAACCGACTTGCCAAAACTATAGTTTGTTAACAAGAAATTTGTGGAGTGGTTGAAAAACAAGTTTTAATCTCCAACCTAAGTGTATGTAAACTTCAACTGTAAGTAGAGCGCCATAGCCAGAGAGCGAGAACTTTCTTTGAGGCATTGTAATTATAATATAATAATAATATATGCCATTTAGCTGACGCTTTTATCCAAAGCGACTTACAGTCATGTGTGCATACATTCTACGTATGGGTGGTCCCAGGAATCGAACCCACTACCCTGGCGTTACAAGCGCCATGCTCTACCAACTGAGCCACAGAAGGACTTTGTAGACAAGTAGAAGTAGAATTACATTTACTAGAACAGCCATGCCCATTCAAGTCAACATTCCAGGACAGTTGGACCAGCAACCATCAACTAAACTGACATTACATGTGCCACATCAGATTGTCACACCAGCTCTGTCAGGAGGAATGGGCTAAAATTCACCCAATTTATTGTGGGAAGCTTGTGGAAGGCTACCTGAAAAATTTGACCCAATTTAAGCAATTTAAAGGCAATGCTACCGAATACTAATTGAGTATGCAAACTTCTGACCCACTGGGGATGTGATGAAAGAAATTAAATCTGAAATAAATAATTCTCTTTACTATTATTCTGCCATTTCTCATTCTTAAAATAAAGTGGTGATCCTAACTGACCTAAAAAAGGGAATGTTTACTAGGATTAAATGTCAGGAATTGTGAAAAACTGCATTTAAATGTACAGACTTCAACTGTATGTGCTGGCCATAACTGGTATCTGAGATGTGAGTTCACAGATCCAGGAAGTGAAATGTTATAGGTCCGTGAAAGCCACGCCTACTCTGCAAACAAGAAACGAAACGTAACTCTGGCGCTCAGTCTTTTTACGTGTTTCAAAATGGCAGAAGCCATGGACTCGGTCAGTTGTTCGATCTGTTTAGAGATACTAAAAGATCCAGTGACTATTCCCTGTGGACACAGCTACTGTATTGGATGTATTAAAGGCTACTGGGATCAGGAAGATCAGAAGCTTGTCTGCAGCTGCCCCCAGTGCAGACAGACCTTCAACCCAAGGCCTTTTCTGAACAGAAACACAGTTATGGCTGAAATGGTGAAGACACTGACAGAAAAAAATACTAAAAAGAAGAAGAAGAAGAAGACAAAACTCCAAACTGCTCCTCCTGCTCACTGTTATGCTGGACCTGGAGATGTTGAGTGTGACGTCTGCACTGGGACAAAATTAAAAGCTGTCAAGTTCTGTCTGGTGTGTCTGGCCTCTTACTGTGAGACACACCTCCAGCCTCACTATGAATCTCCTGCCTTTAAGAAGCACAAGATGGTCAAGGCCTCCACACAAGTCCAGGAGAAGATCTGCTCTCATCATGACAAACTACTGGAGGTTTACTGCCGGACAGATCAGCAATGTATCTGTCATCTGTGTATGTTGGATCAACATAAGGGCCATGATACAGTCTCTGCTGCAGCCGAAATAGCTGAAAAACAAGTAAGAACCTTAATTCACTTGCTTAAATATTAAGAATTCCAAAATAAAACGACGGATGGTCCCTATGTACCTTATTTGCATCTGAACAAGGACAAATTCCATTTATGAACTTGCAAAACATGAAAAAATACACAGAACACTACATAATCCTTTTCCTTCGATAAGACATGGACATTGACATGCCATAAAGTCTGACTATCATTCATTAGAATAGAAAAATAATGAATGAAATGACATTTGTTTCTCTACAGAGGCAGTTGGGGGAGAAATCTAAGCAGAGAATCAAGGAGAGAGAGAAGGAGATGCTGGAGGTGAGACAGGCTGTGAAGTCATTCAAGGTGAGTTTTGACCATTTGTGACCAAGCGCTTCGATTCGGTCTTATGTAGCAAAACATTTTTGTACCAACATTTGAAATGGTGTTTTTTTACATTAGATAAAAGTAGAGACACAGAGCTAGAAAATGGTATATCATACACTGCAGTTAACGGACAATGGGAAAGTAATTCTGCTTTGAAATTTGATTAACTTGTAACCCCACTTTTGAGAAAATGTCCTTTTGAATGTTTTGGTACATACTGGAGAGCTCTTCTTCTTAAGCATTAGCCCCACCCATCTCTTTAAGGATTCACATGTGAGGCCATGTGGTAAACTCACGCTAAAATCTAAATATATTTGTCACATGCATAGGATACAGGTGTAAACAGTATAGTGAAGTGGTTAGTTGCATAGTAGCAATATCAAAAACAGAAAATATCCTGATAAAATATTTTATCATCAGTAGATGATGCTTACCTGACACACGTGTCTAAATGGATTGGTCATGTGAAGGAAATGCTATAACCCTCCCACGGGCCACATCTACTAAGTGGGTCACTATTGTCTAGACATGTACACATATTCATGAAATATAGTGGTTGGTCGTATTCATCCCCAGACACACATGGCTAATTTGATGGGTCATGTAATAATCAGGGTCCTTTGTTTAGACATGTAGCTAGCTAGCTAAACAATGAACTAGCATAATCCCAACTCATACTACTAGCAATCCAAACATTGTCATAGATGTAGTATGAATCTGTAGGTAGCTAAAGCTAACAAACTAGGTTCAAATCAAATCAAATCAAATTTATTTATATAGCCCTTCGTACATCAGCTGATATCTCAAAGTGCTGTACAGAAACCCAGCCTAAAACCCCAAACAGCAAACAATGCAGGTGTAAAAGGTTCAGCGTTCGCTAGCTAACATTAGCTATAACTAGCAATGCAAATTCATTTTTTAATTCAAATAATATTACCTCACAGATCATACATTTAACATTAGCAACATTTGCTAACTAACAGTATGCTTTAACTTGATTTTTTTTTTTTCTGACTAAATTATAAACATATCTGAAAATGTAGCAAGACTCTTACCCATATACATGGATGATCGCTTCACGGCAGAGTGGAACCATTTAACTCCGTTTGTTTGTATCTGGCGTTACATCTTGTTTGGACAGCGTTGTGTCTAGTCACTCCGGTTCACACTGACCGTGGCCTGTGCAGAAATGAACCCATCACTTTTTACAACTGATCTGTCGATAGTGCCTGTTAAATTCAGGGCATCAATGTTGTTGAGAAAAGTACTTCTCAATGGCTAATGTTATATGTTTTAAAAACAGCACGGTACAAAGGACTGTCAACACATATTGAGCAGCTCACGTATAAACAGATGCGTGCTACATGGCAGACCAATCCAAACTCATCTCCCGGCATTTCCAGCCCATCCATTATCTCAGCCAATCATGGCCAGCGGGTAGGCTCTTGTCTTTTTCTGTGGCAAAACGAACTAGGCTCGTAATTTAACAATTGTATTAATATTTTTGGATGGAATACAAGTTTGTTATTAAGGCAAATGAAAGTTCACATGTTCCAGAAGGCAATTCTGCCAAAAAACACATTTTGATAAAAAATAAATGTTTATGTTCGAATGCCACTCCTGAAGAAGTGATGTGCGACATGCTCCTAGTTTCCTGAAACAAGTCACATTTACATGCTTTCACTTAGCAGATTGTCCTTTCTAAGTGACTTACTATTTTTAAGTCCAGCAAAACTAGAGCCAGTTAGGAATCCATGGAAGGCCACATTCCCATCCCACTGAACCTCACTGTGGGGAACAGGCTGTCTGGAGTTCTGGTGAAAGCTGAGTGAATGGGGTGATTAAAATGCCCCCCACCTCTCCTCTTTGTGTGTCATAACAGCACTCTACACAGGCAGCAGTTGAGAGTAGTGAGAAGATCTTTAATGAACTGATCCGCTCCATTGAGAGAAGGCGCACTGAGGTGAAGGAGCTTATCAGAGCCCAGGAGAAGGCTAATGTGAGTCGGGCTGAAGGACTCCTGAAGCAGCTGGAGCAGGAGGTGGCTGAGCTGAAGAGGAGAGAGGCTGAGCTGGAGCAGCTTTCACACACAGAGGATCACATCCATTTCCTCCAGGTGACGTCACTGTCCATTGCAGCAGGTGTCTCTACTAAAGGGAAATCTTTAATTAAATTATTTGAATCTATAAATTGTGCCTTCCCGTGTTATACTTATGCTAAAATGTTTATTCTGTTCTACTGAGCCATTAATTTTATGTTCGTATTCTTATATTTTCTTATTTCTCAGAACACTCGCAGCCCCCACAAGGCAGGGGGCATACACAACAAAAAACATAGCACCAGATAGCATATGAACATGTCATAAGTATTTATTTATTTATGACAGGAAATTGGCTTTAAAACTGCAAAACAAAGTTCTCAGCCTCATGGAAAAATGTGTAGAATAGCAGGAAATTAGTTATAAAACAGCAGTTTATTGGAGGTGGGGATACTGCACTAAGCCTCTGGTCTACCTGCAAGTAAGCATTTTGTTGGATGGTGTATACCATGTGTATCCCATACGACTAAATAAAATAAAACTTTAAACTAATTTGTGTTTCTCAAGAATCATATTTTCCTTTTTTCTGTGTCTTTGAATCTAGAGTTTCCAGTCTTTCTGTGTCCCTCCTGGGTCTGAGGCCTTACCCAGCATCACTATCAACCATCACGTCTCCTTTGAGGATGTTATGAACTCTGTCTCTGAGCTGAGAAACCGACTTGAAGATATCTGCGCTGGAGAGATAATTATGTTGTCTGTACAAAGTATGGACACATCTTCTTAGACCACATTAAAATATGGGATTCAATCAATTGCCGATGGTTACGTTCCTGATAGGGCATTTGATTTACACTGCAGTGTGTCCTAAATGGATGGAGTTAACTCTTAATTTAGAATGTGGTAGTGCCATGGGAAATTAAGCCCTGGAATTTGGGGAATTTATCTTAAATTCATTTTAAAAAGTTAGCTTATAACAGTGAACCTTTTTTGTGGGATACACAAGGCAATTCTAGGTCTTTCTAGGGCATATTTTGGTTAAACTATCCCCAATTCAATTGCAACCCTCTGCATGCACTCTTCCATCACATGTACAGCTGATTCTCAAGATCTTGCACACTAATGAGATGCTGTTGAGGTAAGTTTTGATTACAATACTGGGTGGGGTGAATATATTTGATATGACGTACATATTTTTTTGTTAACTAGTAAATAGTAGCCTACAGCAAAGTGGGTTTAAATAATGTCTAACTTGATAACAATTTCTGCTAGTTAGTTTTTTTCTACCATGTGGGTTTTAGCTTGCTTGAGCCTTTTAACTGAGGAGTGTTAATTCACCTGTTTCCATACATGTTTCGTTTTAAAGATGTATCTTACAAAGGAGTTGTTTAATCTAACTGCTTAACTATTTATCTGTACATCGAATTGTATTATTATTTTTTTTACAATTTCTTTTCTAATCTCCAGGAAAATGCAATGGGCACTATCTGATGACATTTCACTGAAACTAATGTAGAATGAAAAGCTGTATACATTTGCAAATACTGTGCCAAATCATATGTGAAGAATGAAACAAAGATGCAGAATAATCTGGCCAAGTGCATAAAGTCCCCTCAGCGCTCACAACAAGCAACCTCTGACAAAAGTCCCTCGAATAGAAGTAGAGGTGAAAATGATGAATCAGAAACCTTATCGATAGCAACAACTCATGGTCCTCCTTTTTGACTCAATGGAAGAACGTAGTCAGAGAAATGCTGATGAGTGTCTTGCTCGAGCTGTGTATGGAACTGATTCACCTCTGATGCTCACAGGCAATGTGTATTGGAAGAGATTTCTGAAAAGATTTCAAGCAAATCATAGAGAGAACATGCTGTATTGCAATCATCTCTGATGGTTGGTCGAATGTTCGTGGGCAGGGAATAATTAACTACATCATCTCCACCCCTCAACCAGTATTCTACAAGAGCTCAGACACAAGGGACAACAGACACACCGGCCTCTACATTGCAGATGAGCTGAAGGCAGTCATTCATGACCTTGGACCACAGAAGGTATTTGTACTGGTGACAGACAATGCTGCAAACATGAAGGCTGCTTGGTCTAAAGTGGAGGAGTCCTACCCTCACATCTCACCCATTGGCTGTACTGCTCATGCATTGAATCTGCTCCTCAAGGACATCATGGCACTGAAAATAATGGATACACTCTACAAGAGAGCCAATGAAATGGTTAGGTATCTGAAGGTTCATCAAGTTATAGCAGCAATCTACCTCACCAAGCAAAGTGAGAAAAATAAGAGCACCACATTGGAGCTGCCCAGCAACACCCGTTGGGGTGGTGTTGTCATCATGTTTGACATTCTCCTGGAGGGGAAGGGGTCTCTCCAAGAAATGGCCATATCACAGTCTGCCGATATGGACAGCCCCATCAAGAGGATCCTCCTGGATGATGTATTTTGGGAGAGCGTGGTAAGCAGCCTGAAACTCCTGAAACCTGTAGCAGTAGCCATTGCACGGATTGAGGGAGACAATGCAAACCTGTCTGATGTTCAGACTCTGCTTGCAGATGTAAGAGAATAAATCCGTACTGCCCTGCACACTTCACTGTTTCTCCAAGCAGACGAAACTACAGTTCTGAAATACATCAAAAAGCGTGAAGACTTCTGCCTGAAGCCCATACACGTCACAGCGTACATCTTGGACCCCAAGAATGCGGGCAAGAGCATCCTGTCTGGTGCAGAGATCAACAAGGCCTATTGTGTCATCACTACCATGTCTCGCCACCTTGGCCTGGATGAGAGCAAGATTTTTGGCAGTCTGGCAAAGTACACTTCCAAGCAAGGGCTTTGGGATGGAGATGCAATATGACAGTCGTGCCAACATATCTCATCAGCCACTTGGTGGAAGGGACTTTGGATCTGAGGATCTTCCCCCTGTTGCCTCCATCATCCTCCAAATCCCACCAACATCAGCCACCTCAGAGCGCAACTGGTCCTTGTTTGGGAACACACACATCAAAGCACGCAACAGGTTGACCAATACAAGGGTTGAAAATTGGTGGCCATCCGGGCAAATTTGAGGCTTTTTGAGCCTGACAACGAGCCATCCTCAACAGTGTTGGAAAGTGACAGTGAAGATGAGGCCTCAGAGTTTGATGTTCAAGAGGTGGACATTGAGGAGGTCCAGGGAGAAGACATGGAAGCCTGAGAGGAAGACAACCAAGCTTTAGTTTCTAGACTATCATTTTACAGACGTATGTTGAAAAAGTTTTTGGGAGATGCGATGGATCATTGGGGTCATTCAAAATTCCCTTTCTATTGTTGTTCAGTGAAATCATCCCATGTGAAGAGTCATTCAATTAAAGTTGTCAACTCATTTAATTACATTTCAATTCATAACTAAAAACTTTTTTACATTTCTATTGGAAGGATTTAATCATTTGCAATTATCTCTACTTATGATAAGGTAAAATGTTTATGTTTCTGTTTCCATATGATATAGTAAATATATCAAAACATCTGTATAATTCCCATATATTCCCGTTAATTCCCACGGAAAGTTTCCACCTCTGAATATTCCTCAATGTGCAACCCTAGGCGTGATCAGTCTTGAAGGACCAGTCATGTTTGATTCTCTCTGTTTTCATAGTGTCAGGACTTCACATTGTCCCACCTCCTGTGCCCAGGACCAGAGAAGAGTTCTTGAAATGTGAGTTAATGACACACACACAAAAACATACTTTTTTTATTCAACAATACCCACTGACATCTTGAGTTCATCTTCACCACAGCTTTTCTCTCATATATTCACAGATTATTACCAGCTGACTTTGGATCCCAACACACCAACTCAACGTTTGTATCTGTCTGAAGAGAACACAAAGGTGGCATACAGTCGTGAGCGCCAGATCATACGTCCTCACAATCCAGAAAGATTTCAGATGTGGCACCAGGTGCTGTGTAAAGAGGGTCTGTCTGGGGCCTGCTACTGGGAGGTAGAGTGGAGTGGGATGGTTACTATAGCGGTCTCATATAAAGGGATCAAGAGGCACGGTGGAACAGAGTGTTGGTTTGGGAACAATGATAAGTCCTGGTGTTTGGTATGTTATTCAAATGGCTGCTCTATCAGGCACAATATGGCACCATTTGAGTCACTTTTGGGATTTAAAAGGGACTTTGATAAGGACTTTACAAAAGAGATTAAAATCCCTGTCGCGCCCTCCTCCAGAGTAGGAGTGTACCTGGATCACAGTGCAGGAACTCTGTCCTTCTACAGCGTCTCTGACACAATGACCCTCCTCCACAGAGTCCAGACCACATTTACTGAACCCCTTTATCCTGGGTTCTATTGTAATTGTGATTCATCCGTGAAGATAATTCCTTTGCCTTAACACTACATGTGTCCAATATTCACATACCAAAAAAAATCATCATAATTTACTCTAAATCTGATTACAGAAATTAGTGTTATCAACAAGAATCAAATTTGATAACTGATTTTTATGTAAATGTAAAACTTCAAAAAGGAAAATGACAATGCAAAAAGCAACTGTGTTACTTCCAGTAACAGCATGATGTATCTCCACATGAGATGAGATGGTGGAGATCATATATGCAGACCTAAAGTAAAGTCAACAATGCACGGAATTAAATTATGTATTGTGTTGTTGAATTTTGTGGATTATTAACGGTTTGAAATGTTATGACTTTTTGGTAAACTCCCTTATAACCTTTGAGGGCTGGTTAGTGGACAGAAAAGGTAGTTGTCACCTTTAGAGAATAACAAATTGCTTTATCAAACCAGGAGAGGACAGCAGGGAGTCAGAAAGCTGAATTTATTGGCTGTCTCTAAAAATGTTACTAGCTGTCTCAAATCTCATTCCAATAACCTCCTGGATCCTCTCTTCCAATGTGCTTTGAGAGGAATTTAGAAAACCAGGATAGAGGAAGCAAGGGTATGACAACTAGTAACATTTTCAGACACATCCATTGCATCTAATCTCTTTATTTTTCAAGCAGCAAACAAACTTGATTTTATGAGGCAAATCATGCTGGATCGCTCTCTCTTTCTGAAAGCTGCCTATTCCTGTCTTTCGCTCAGTGCTCTCAGGCTTTTTAATTATTTGAACTAAACCCCCACCAGTGCTTAGGCTTTGATTGCAAAGCTTTATATTTGACTAAATTAAAAAAAGTGGGGGAAACACTGTCTAAGCAAGAGTGTATTTTAAGTAGAAACACGCAGAATACCGTGTGTGTAAAGCTCTCATTGAGCAATCACCACCAGGAGATTGAACTGCACAGCAAATAAAAAAAATCCTCAATCTTGTCTGTTTTTCCTTCTGATTCCAAACCGTTGCTGATTTTCAGTTTAATGTTCTGATGCTGTAGTTCTTCACCAGGAGAGCAGGATAGCAACACAGCAGAGTGGCACATTGACTCATCTCAATATTACACCACTTTTGACATCAGAAAACCTTTTTGGATTGAACTATCCCTATTAGTGTTTTCTATTTTGACTAATGATCTACCACTAGCCTTACACCAGGCCTGTGTGTCTATGTATGCTGAAGATTCAACCTCATACACGTCAGCGGCCACCGCTAGTGAAATCACTAAACAAAGAGTTGCAGTCAGTTTAAAAATGGGTGGCTAGTAATGAACTAGTCCTGAATATGTTGAAGACTAAGAGCATAGTATTTGGTACAAATCACTCCATAAATGTTAAACCTCAGCTGAATCTGGTAGTGAATGGTGGCTGTTGAGCAAGTTGAGCAGACTTAACAGGTTGGACTGTAAATTGTCATAGTCAAGGCATATTAATTAAATTGATGTAAAGATGGTGAGAGGTCTGTCTGTGATAAAGAGATGCTCAGCATTCTTAGCACCACACTCGACCAAACAAGTACTGCAGGCTCCCGTTTTATTTTGACTTCTGCCCGAATATATGGTCAGGTCTTGCAACCTTGGAAAGCTGCAGCTGGTCAAGAACAGAGCTGTGTCTTGCCCTTCACTGTAATCAGTGGGCTAATGGCAACAATATGCCTTTCAAACTCTCTTGGCTCGATGTATAGAAGAGATTGACTAGGTTAAAACACTTCTCATTTTTGTAAATATTAATGTGTTAAAAATCATCTCTAGGAGATAGAACGCGTCTCCTTCCTGAGAGGTATGACGGCTGTGTGGTCCCTGGTGTTTATACTTGCATACTATTGTTTGTACAGATGAATGTGGTACCTTCAGGCATTTGGAAATTGCTCCCAAGCATGAACCAGACTTGCGGAGGTCTACAAAAACAATTTGAGGTCTTGGCTGATTTCTTTTGATTTTCCCATGATGTCAAGCAAAGAGGCACTGAGTTTGAAGGTAGGTCTTGAAATACATCCACAGGTACACCTCCAATTGACTCAAATGATGTGAATTAGCCTATCTGAAGCTTCTAAAGCCATGAATTTTCCAAGCTGTTTAAAGTCACAGTCAACTTAGTATATGTACATTTCTGACCCACTGGAATTGTGATACAATGAATTATAAGTGAAATAATCTGTCTGTAAACAATTGTTGGAAAAATTACTTGTGTCATGCACAAAGTAGATGTCCTAACCGACTTGCCGAAACTATAGTTTGTTAACAAGAAATGTGTGGAGTGGTTCAAAAACAAGTTTTAATGATTCCAACATAAGTGTATGTAATCTTCCGACTTCAACTGTACTTATCCCTCCAGGCATGCTACCAGGGGTCTATTCACAGTCCCAAAATTCAAATGAAGTTAAAGCAACACACAGGATTTATAGAGCCATGGTCAAATGGAGATTCCTGCCATCTCAAATCATTAAAGCAAACAGCTAAATGAACTTTATTTTAAAACAGCTCCTCACAACACAACGCCTCTCCACTTATTGACCTAAATAACTTGTAAACCTAAGCATATGTACTGCTGTATGAATGTGGTGTAGGAAAAATAAAATGTAGATTGTTGAGGTGGAAACCATTACGTTTTGAGTGGGAACCCTTTACACCTTTTTGCTTGTCTGGAAACTATTAGGTTGAAACTTTAGCGGGAGGAAACTACACGATTCAAGGTTGCTGAGCTCACATTAGGGGGAAATAGCGGGAGTGATACTTCGGTGCAACTCCATATGCAAGAGATTACATGTTACCCCAGGATACCCATGTCAGGCAGGAACTGTAGATGACAAGGTAGCTATATTCACGTCAGGGGAATTTAGTGAAACAAGGTAGCTATATTCATGTCAGGGGAATTTAGTGAAACAAGTTAGCTATATTCATGTCAGGGGAATTTAGTGAAACAAGTTAGCTATATTCATGTCAGGGGAATTTAGTGAAACAAGTTAGCTATATTCATGTCAGGGGAATTTAGTGAAACAAGTTAGCTATATTCATGTCAGGGGAATTTAGTGAAACAAGTTAGCTATATTCATGTCAGGGGAATTTAGTGAAACAAGTTAGCTATATTCATGTCAGGGGAATTTAGTGAAACAAGTTAGCTATATTCACGCCAGGGCAATTTAGTGAAACGTTGTAGCTAATGTCAAGTGGAAGAACAAAGGACACGGATGATTCCTGATGTTGTGGGATGATTCCTGATGTTGTGAGATTCTTTCCGCTGTTTACAGAACAACTGGTGCTGTGAGATTAGAATATCAGGATATCAAGTATTATCCTGCTGAAAAAAACAGCATAGACCAGCCTTCGTTGTGTTTTTACTGGTGACCAGCCTTTGCTTTGTTTTTGCTGGGTAACAGCCTTCGTTGTGTTTTTGCTGGTGACCAGAATTTGTTGTGTTTGTACTTGTGACCAGCCTTTGCTTTGTTTTTGCTGTGTACCAGCCTTAGTGTTTTTACTGGTGACCAGCCTTCGCTGTGTTTTGAACACTGGTCACCAGCGAATGCTGGTCGCCCACAAAACCAGCACCATATCACATTTGCTGGCGTGCATACCGATGTCTAATGCCTTTTGGAATCCAGCCGCTGAGTGAGGATATCCAACAATTTGAACTTTCATTGACCCACAATCAGCATTCAGAATAACTGCCAGGGTTAGAAAAATGTGTAAATGAGACTACCAAACCAACTAACACACACTGTTTGTCTATTGTTGTGACTTAGATGAAGATCAGATCAAATTTGATGACCAATTTATGCAGAAATCCAGGTAATTCCAAAGGGTTCACATACTTTCTCTTGCCACTGTATTTCTTTCCTTGTGCTGTACTTGTCTATTAATGTTATGTATTATCACAAATAGAACAATGAGCCAGATGTTTCACCAGATGTATAAATTTGAAGAATCTGGTTGGCATTTCCACTCATCACGAATATGGTGATGAGAGGAATCCCAGTGGCTGACAGTGGGAGAAGGTGGAGCGGGATGGATTTTGTCTGACATTCTGCGCATTTTGTCATCCATGGAACATTTGATCTCAATACCGCTTTCTGTTCCCAAAACTAAAAGAGTGGACTAAGTTTTGTTGACTTTACCCTTTGCCAAAGTTTCTAAAAGGTGGATTGTTTAGGAGTGCAAGGGCGAATTCAGTTATTTCACACTTGCATTTCAGAGAGTAGGTGTTCCTTAACGGAAATATGCAAATACATGCTAGAACGCGCCAATAGGATCTCGCTAGGGCGTGCTTGGCTCTGCCCATCTCCTTGCTTATTCTGCTTACTATGATTAATTTGCTCCCATTGGAAATGACAGACAAGAATGAAAATGGCACCTGGAGGATATGGCCACCGTTTTACGGTCTCCTAACCACTTGTGTTATTATGTGGGGGGGTTTCGCAATATTTGTCAATTATTTTGTACATAATGTTTCTGCAACCGTATCTTATGGAAGAAAAGAGCTTCTGGATATCAGGAGAGCAATCACTCACCTCGGATTAGACAAAGATTTCTTCAACAACAACAAGCAGGACTCACACGATATTCTCCAAACACCCCACAGGGCAGACATCCCAATTAGTTGCAAAAGGAAGCAACGAAGAGGATGAAGAGCCGGATGCCTCGTCCGGACCCGCAGAAGAAAACTAGGAACGCTGCCGTTACCGTCAATATTACTCGCCAACACGCAATCATTGGACAATAAACTAGACGAGGTACGATCACAAATATCCTACCAACGGGATATCAAAAACTGTAATATCCTATGCTTCATGGAATTGTGGCTGAATGATGACATGGATATTCAGCTAGCGGGATACACGCTGCAAGGGCAAGATAGAACAGCACACTCCAGTAAGATGGGGGGGGTGTCTGTGCATATTTGTAAACAACAGCTGGTGCACGAAATCTAAGGAAGTGTCTAGATTTTGCTCGCCTGAAGTAGAGTATATTGTGATAAACTGCAGGCCACACTGCCAAGAGAGTTCTCAGGTATACTTTTTGTGGCTGTTTATTTACCACCACAGACAGATGCTGGCACTAAGACCATACTCAGTCAGCTGTATAAGGAAATAAGCAAACAGGAAACCACTCACCAAGAGGCGGCGCTCCTAGTGGCCGGAGACTTTAATGCAGGGAAACTTAAATCAGTTCTACCAAATCTCTATCAACATGTTAAATGTGCAACCAGAGGGAAAAAAATTCTAGATCACCTGTATTCCACACACAGAGATGCGTACAAAGCTCTCCCTCGCGCACCATTTGGTAAATCCGACCAAAACTCTATCCTCCTGATTACTGCTTACAGGAAAAAATGAAAGCAGTAAGCACCAGTGACTCGTTCTATAAAAAAATGGTCAGATGAAGCAGATGCTAAACTACAGGACTGCTTTGCTATCACAGACTGGAACATGTTCCGGGATTCATCCGATGGCATTGAGGAGTACACCACATCAGTCACTGGCTTTATCAATAAGTGCATAGAGGACGTCATCCCCACAGTGACTGTACGTACATACCCCAACCAGAAGCCATCGATTACAGGCAACATTTGCACTGAGCTAAAGGGTAGAGCTGCCGCTTTCAAGGTGCGGGACTCTAACCCGGAAGCTTGCAAGAAATCCCGCTATGCCCTGCGACGAACCATCAAAAAGGCAAAGCGTCAATACAGGGCTAAGATTGAATCATACTACACCGGCTCCGATGCTCGATGGGTGTGTCAGGGCTTGCAAACTATTACAGACTGCAAAGGGAAGCACAGCCTCGAGCTGCCCAGTGACATGAGCCTACCAGACGAGCTAAATCACTTCTATGCTCGCTTCGAGGCAAGCAACACTGAGGCATGCATGAGAGCATCAGCTGTTCCGGACGACTGTGTGATCACGCACTCCGTAGCCGACGTGAGTAAGACCTTTAAACAGGTCAACATACACAAGGCTGCGGGGCCAGACGGATTACCAGGATGTGTGCTCCGGGCATGTGCTGACCAACTGGCAGGTGTCTTTACTGACATTTTCAACATGTCCCTGATTGAGTCTGTAATACCAACATGTTTCAAGCAGACCACCATAGTCCCTGTTTCCAAGAACACGAAGGCAACCTGCTTAAATGACTATGGACCCGTAGTACTCACGTCCGTAGCCTTTAAGTGCTTTGAAAGGCTGTTAATGGCTCACATCAACACCATTATCCCAGAAACCCTAGACCCACTCCAATTTGCATACCGCCCAAACAGATCCACAGGTGATGCAATCTCTATTGCACTCCACACTGCCCTTTCCCACCTGGACAAAAGGAACACCTATGTGAGAATGCTGTTCATTGACTACAGCTCAGCGTTCAACACCATAGTACCCTCAAAGCTAATCACCAAGCTAAGGATCCTGGGACTATACACCTCCCTCTGCAACTGGATCCTGGACCTCCTGACAGGCCGCCCCCAGGTGGTGAGGGTAGGTAGCAACACATCTGCCACACTGATCCTCAACACTGGAGCTCCCCAGGGGTGCATGCTCAGTCCCCTCCTGTACTCCCTGTTCACCCACGACTGCATGGCCAGGCACGACTCTAACACCATCATTAAGTTTGCTGACAACGATGAGACAGCCTATAGGGAGGAGGGCAAAGACCTGGCCGGGTTCTGCCAGAATAAGAACCAATCCCTCAACGTAACCAAGACTAAGGAGATGATTGTGGACTACAGGAAAAGGAGGTAGAGCAGGTTGAGAGCTTCAAATTCCTTGGTGTCCACATCAACAACAAACTAGATTGGTCCAAAAACACCAAGATAGTTGTGAAGAGGGCACGACAAAGCCTATTCCCCCTCAGGAAACTAAAAAGATTTGGCATGGGTCCTGAGATCCTCAAAGGTTCTACAGCTGCAACATCGAGAGCATCCTGGACCGGTTGCATCACTGCCTGGTACGGCAATTGCTCGGCCTCCGACCGCAAGGCACTTCAGAGGGTAGTACGTACGGCCCAGTACATCACTTGGGCTAAGCTGCCTGCCATCCAGGACCTCTACACCAGGCGGTGTCAGAGGAAGGCCAAGGTCTTCCTGATTACACGACACCAAGTCAAAGACTTCTGACCAGGTTAACCCTAGTTTGAGTAAGGGCCACCCTCTTATTAGAGAATGATTGTGATTGGCCATTGAGATCAAATGGCAGACACACGGGGGGGACTACTTGAGTAAAGAGATCACACAGAGCAAGACATATGCACGAACACAGACAGCCATACGTTCAAAGGACCAACATCAGTGAGTGGATTTGGGAGGAGGAGTGGTTCTGGTGATGAAGTGAAGGAGGATTTATTTATTTTGAGTCACACAGATGGTCCGATGCCAGATCCCATAGTACACCACAAGTGTGTGTGTGTGTGTGTGTGTGTGTGTGTGTGTGTGTGTGTGTGTGTGTGTGTGTGTGTGTGTGTGTGTGTGTGTGTGTGTGTGTGTGTGTGTGTGTGTGTGTGTGTGTGTGTGTGTGTGTGTGTGTGTGTTTACCTTCTAGGCTTTTAATCTATTTTCTTTGCAGTAAGTTGGAAATCTTCCATTGGGAGCTTTTGTTCTGTCTAGAGCAGAGATTAATGTACATCTGTGCAGAGTTGGTACCCAGTCTCCTCAAATAAATTATGTGGTGTACAATCTGTGTGCATGGTAAGTAAATAAAAAAATGGTATATAACACCTTTGAATTATAAAGGTAAAACTTGAAATCTCTCACTCCCCAATTATCACTCCTCTGTTTCTCTCTATCCGACATCTCATATGCACATATGCACACACACCTGCACACACACATTTTTCTCTCCTCCAAACACAAGGAGAAGAGGTACTCGACTCAAAATGTATTTTTTTCCTGCTAGATTTGCCTGACAAACAATATGCAAAACAACATGCTGCTACTTCTTTGTTCCTCTACTGTGACTGTGCCATCATGAAAGGATGAGCAGAAGGACATTCATTTGCCTAGAGATTCATTCTGTTAGGTTATATTATTAGAGTAAGAAATCGACGGACACTGTGAAAGCCTAAACCAAGTTTATTCTTCCCAGAGGGTCAGTACAGCTGCATTAGACAAAGACATGGTTTCTCCCGTGGTACTATACATACCCCACTTTGGGTGGAGTCTCCTCTATTTAGCTAAACATTGCATATTTTTTGCTAGGCAGGGAGCTGAGTGATATGGGCCTTAAATGGTTCCTCCTCTTATCAGTATTGCCACATGTGACCATTTTCCCTGCACTCAGCCCCTCCCGAGCTTCATTATGGCACCGCTCATGTCTCTTTTATAACTAATGATTAATAATAGTTAAAAGTCAGAAACCAAACCTACCAATTCAATCAAAGCCACACTGTGGTGTTTACAGTAGTGTAGGCTACAGTATGAGATTGTTCTGAGAGGAGGAAAGATATGAATTAAGGAATTCAGACAGAGAGTTAAGAAATAAATTGTGCGTTTTGTGCCATGTCACTCACTATAAGGTTGTGCCGGGCAGATTAGAAACGAAAATTAAATCCTAAAAAACATCAAGCTAGCATTCTAAGGGGATAAAAATACACACACATTTTTGTGTGTATGTCAGGTTTGTTTGTGTTTCGTGTATGCTTATGTCTGAAGGAGAGAGATATACAGTAGAATACCAAATAAGGGCAGGAACTTGGTGTGGCTGTTGCTCTGATTTTTTGGAATTCTTAGGTGGCACAGAGCTACTGCTGAGATCTTCTGCCTGTGTGTGTGTGTGTGTGTGTGTGTGTGTGTGTGTGTGTGTGTGTGTGTGTGTGTGTGTGTGTGTGTGCGTGCGTGCGTGCGTGCGTGCGTGCGTGCATTTGAACATTACATCTTCATCTTCAACAGTCTGAGTGTGTGTCACAGTCAGGGTCAGGGATTACCTCCTGGGGGTTAAGACATATGGGAATAAACCACCACTGTAATTAACAGGCTGTGTCATGCTATGATAATGAACCATGACTGTAAGCCCATGTGATCCAGCTGGTTTGTTTCTACATGAGCTACAACGGAGAGAGGTTTTACTCTGCTTATACCATGACTAGCTGTCACTCTGATTCCCAGAAAATACTTAAATACTTTGACCTTCCTGTTTGAACAGTCATTAGGAAGGCACTGACCAGTAATTGACATTTATTTTTTATTTTTTATTTCACCTTTATTTAACCAGGTAGGCAAGTTGAGAACAAGTTCTCATTTACAAATGCGACCTGGCCAAGATAAAGCAAAGCAGTTTGACACATACAACAACACAGAGTTACACATGGAGTAAAACAAACATACAGTCAATAATACAGTATAAAAATAAGTTTATATACAATGTGAGCAAATGAGGTGAGATAAGGGAGGTAAAGGCAAAAAAGGCCATGGTGGCGAAGTAAATACAATATAGCAAGTAAAACACTGGAATGGTAGATTTGCAGTGGAAGAATGTGCAAAGTAGAAATATAAATAATGGGGTGCAAAGGAGCAAAATAAATAAATAAATAAATGCAGTAGGGGAAGAGGTAGTTGTTTGGGCTAAATTATAAATGGGCTATGTACAGGTGCAGTAATCTGTGAGATGCTCTGATAGCTGGTGCTTAAAGCTATTGAGGGAGATAGGAGTCTCCAGCTTCAGTGATTTTTGTAGTTCATTCCAGTCATTGGCAGCAGAGAACTGGAAGGAGTGGCAGTCAAAGGAGGAATTGGTTTTGGGACCAGAGAGATATACCTGCTGGAGCACGTGCTACAGGTGGGTGCTGCTATGGTGACCAGCGAGCTGAGATAAGAGGCGACTTTACCTAGCAGGGTCTTGTAGATAACCTGGAGCCAGTGGGTTTGGCGACGAGGATGAAGCGAGGGCCAGCCAACGAGAGCGTACAGGTCGCAGTGGTGGGTAGTATATGGGGCTTTGGTGTCAAAACGGATGGCACTGTGATAGACTGCATCCAATTTATTGAGTAGGGTATGGGAGGCTATTTTGTAAATGACATCGCCGAAGTCGAGGATCGGTAGGATGGTCCGTTTTACGAGGGTATGTTTGGCAGCATGAGTGAAGGATGCATGGTTGCGAAATAGGAAGCCAATTCTAGATGTAACTTTAACTTTTTAACTTTGACATGAAGTAGCAGCTAACCCTTATCCACAACCAACACAGAGAAATCTAAAATGTTCCTTGCTTGTATTTCTCCTTAACAGAGTTGAAGTTGTTTTCTCCAATGAAGTCAGCTACAGTGGAAGGAAAACTGACTAGCGTAAGTACTTCAGTGGATGTGCCATGACATGATGGTGACTTTTCATTCGAGGTGCCCACCCGACATTGTTTTTGTTTACTACCAAATGTTCAAAAACAGTCCTTTACCACAGTAATTCAGTATAAACTGCCTATTTCTGACCATATGTGACAGACCTTAAAGAGAGGAAACAAAGTTCCATTCTTATTTCCTGTCTGTACAATGACAGATTGAGGGAGAAGAGATGGAGGAGCAGTACCTCATTATAAACACAGAACAACAAGCACTAAGCCATCCGATAAATCCCTGTTGAAAACTATTGTGAAATACAGAATGTGGAATCAGTCACTTTAGGATTAAAATAAATTGTCTCGCCCACGCCAGCATACCCACCCTATCCAATCCTATCCTTGCACCCAGCTCTTTAGTGCTAGGTATATTGGTTGACAACTTGATCTTTTTCCTATTTTTATTTTTCTGTCCCTTAATTTTATTGTTCTTGATCAAATCAAATCAAATCAAATGTATTTATATAGCCCTTCGTACATCAGCTGATATCTCAAAGTGCTGTACAGAAACCCAGCCTAAAACCCCAAACAGCAAACAATGCAGGTGTAAAAGCACGGTGGCTAGGAAAAACTCCCTAGAAAGGCCAAAACCTAGGAAGAAACCTAGAGAGGAACCGGGCTATGTGGGGTGGCCAGTCCTCTTCTGGCTGTGCCGGGTAGAGATTATAACAGAACATGACCAAGATGTTCAAATGTTCATAAATGACCAGCATGGTCGAATAATAATAAGGCAGAACAGTTGAAACTGGAGCAGCAGCACAGTCAGGTGGACTGGGGACAGCAAGGAGCCATCATGTCAGGTAGTCCTGGGGCACGGTCCTAGGGCTCAGGTCCTCCGAGAGAGAGAAAGAAAGAGAGAATTAGAGAGAGCATATGTGGGGTGGCCAGTCCTCTTCTGGCTGTGCCGGGTGGAGATTATAACAGAACGTGGCCAAGATGTTCAAATGTTCATAAATGACCAGCATGGTTGAATAATAGTAAGGCAGAACAGTTGAAACTGGAGCAGCGGCATGGCCAGGTGGACTGGGGACAGCAAGGAGTCATCATGTCAGGTAGTCCTGGGACATGGTCCTAGGGCCCAGGCCAGTTGAAACTGGAGCAGCAGCATGGCAAGGTGGACTGGGGACAGCAAGGAGTCATCATGTCAGGTAGTCCTGGGGCATGGTCCTAGGGCTCAGGTCCTCCGAGAGAGAGAAAGAAAGAGAGAAGGAGAGAATTAGAGAACGCACACTTAGATTCACACAGGACACCGAATAGGACAGGAGAAGTACTCCAGATATAACAAACTGACCCTAGCCCCCCGACACATAAACTACTGCTGATCATCTTCTTGTTCTTCTTCTTTATCAATAGAAAATTAATAAGTACTTTTTTTTCAGAAGCATTGCCATAAACACTCATCCATACAACTGGCCACATTAAGAATGTTAATTTAAATCAGTCAAAGGTGTTTATGAAGCCCTTTTTACATCAGCAGATGTCACAAAGTGCTTATAGAGAAACCCAGCCTAAACCCACAAAGAGCAAGCAATGCAGAAGCACGGTGGCTAGGAAAAGCTCCCGAGAAGGCAAAAACCTACAGTCGTGGCCAAAGGTTTTGAGAATGACACAAATATTAATTTTCACAAAGTCTGCTGCCTCAGTTTGTGTGATGGCAATTTGCAATATACTCCAGAATGTTATGAAGAGTGATCAGAGGAATTGTAATTAATTGCAAAGTCCCTTTGCCATGCAAATGAACTGAATCCCCCGCCAAAAACATTCCACTGCATTTCAGCCCTGCCATAAAAGGACCAGCTGACATCATGTCAGTGATTCTGTCGTTAACACAGGTGTGAGTGTTGACGAGGACAAGGCTGGAGATCACTCTGTCATGCTGATTGAGTTCGAATAACAGACTGGAAGCTTCAAAAGGAGGGTGGTGCTTGGAATCATTGTTCTTCCTCTGTCAACCATGGTTACCTGCAAGGAAACACATGCCATCATCATTGCTTTGCACAAAAAGGGCTTCACAGGCAAGGATATTGCTGCCAGTAAGATTGCACCTAAATCAACCATTTATCGGATGATCAAGAACTTCAAGGAGAGTGGTTCAATTGTTGTGAAGAAGGCTTCAGGGTGCCCAAGAAAGTCCAGCAAATGCCAGGACCGTCTCCTAAAGTTGATTCAGCTGTGGGATCGGGGCACCACCAGTACAGAGCTTGCTCAGAAATGGCAGCAGGCAGGTGTGAGTGCATCTGCACACACAGTGAGGCAAAGACTTTTGGAGGATGGCCTGGTGTCAAGAAGGGCAGCAAAGAAGCCATTTCTCTCCAGGAAAAACATGAGGGAGAGACTGATATTTTGCAAAAGGTACAGGGATTGGACTGCTGAGGACTGGGGCAAAGTCATTTTCTCTGATGAATCCCCTTTCCGATTGTTTGGGGCACCCGGAAAAAAAGCTTGTCCGGAGAAGACAAGGTGAGTGCTACCATCAGTCCTGTGTCATGCCAATAGTAAAGCATCCTGAGACCATTCATTTGTGGGGTTGCTTCTCAGCCAAGGGAGTGGGCTCAATTACAATTCTGCCTAAGAACACAGCCATGAATAAAGAATGATACCAACACAACCTCCAAGAGCATCTTCTCCCAACCATCCAAGAACAGTTTGGTGACAAACAATGCCTTTTCCAGCATGATGGAGCACCTTGCCATAAGGCAAAAGTGATAACTAAGTGGCTTGGGGAACAAAACATTGATATTTTGGGTCCATGACAAGGAAACTCCCCAGACCTTAATCCCATTGAGAACTTGTGGTCAATCCTCAAGAAGAGAGTGGACAAACAAAAAACCCAAAATTCTGACAAACTCCAAGCATTGATTATGCAAGAATGGGCTGCCATCAGTCAGGATGTGGCCCAGATGTTAATTGACAGCATGCCAATTAACTTGCCAATTGACTCTTTGCATCAACTTCATGTAATTGTCAGTAAAAGCGTTTGACACTTATGAAATGCTTGTAATTATACTTCAGTATTCCATTGTAACATCTGACAAAAATATCTAAAGACACTGATGCAGCAAACTTTGTGGAAATTAATATTTGTGTCATCCTCAATGGCGCCCCCCTTGGGTTGTTCCGTGGCGGAGATCTTTGTGGGCTATACTCAGCCTTTTCTCAGGATGGTAAGTTGGTGGTTGAAGACATCCCTCTAGTGGTGTGGGGGCTGTGCTTTGGCAAAGTGGGTAGGGTTATATCCTTCCTGTTTGGCCCCGGGTATCATCGGATGGGGCCACAGTGTCTCCTGAACCCTCCTGTCTCAGCCTCCAGTATTTATGCTGCAGTAGTTTATGTTTCGGGGGGTTAGGGTCAGTCTGTTATATCTTGTGAAATTCTCATATCTTATCTGGTGTCCTGCGTGAACTTAAGTATGCTCCCTCTTATTCTCTCTCTCTCCCTCCCCTCCCGGGGGACCTGAAACCTTGGACCATGCCTCAGGACTACCTGGCCTGATAACTCCTGGCTGGTTGAGGCATGGGGGGTCGGGAGACACTGTGGCCCCGTCCGACGATACCCCCGGACAGGGCCAACCAGGCAGGATATAACCCCACCCACTTTGCCAAAGCACAGCCCACACCACTAGAGGGATATCAACAGACCACCAACTTACTACCCTGAGACAAGGCTGAGTATTGCCCACGAAGATCTTATCCACTACACGAGCCAGATGGGGTGCAAGACCGGACAAGAAGATCACATCAGTGTGAGACACGAAGAGCACTAGTAAGCCAGTGACTCAGCCCCCGTAATAGGGTCAGAGGCAGAGAATCCAGTGGAGAGAGGGGAGCCGGCCAGGCAGAGACAGCAAGGGTGGTTCGTCATTCCAGTTCTTTGCCGTTCACCTTCGCACCCCTGGGCCAGACTACACTCAATCATAAGACTTACTGAAGAAATGAGTCTTCAGTAAAGACTTAAAGGTCACATGGATAGGCAGACCATTCCATAAAAATGTAGCTCTAGCTCTAGCTCTGCCTCTACCTGTTTGATAACAAATTCTAGGGACAAAAAGAAGACCTGAATTTTGTGACCATAGCATATGTGTAGGTATGTATAGCAGGACCAAAATCGGAAAGATAGGTAGGAGGAGGTACATGTAATTTAGGTGAGCAGTAAAACCTTGAAAGCAGCCCTAGCTTTCACAGGAAGCCATTGTAGAGAGCACTGGAGTCTAGCAGCCATGTTTAGCACTAACTGAAGTTTATCCAGGTAGCCGGAGAGTAGAGCATTGCAGTAGTCTAATCTAGAAGTGACAAAAGCATGGATTAGCATTATTTTTGGACGAAAGGTTTCTGATTTTTGCATTGTTATGAAGTTAAAGGAATGCTGATCAAAAGAGAAGTCAGGGTCTAGAATAACGCTGAGGTCCTTCACAGTTGTATTTGAGACGATTGGACAACCATCAAGATTAATTGTCAGATAAAACAGCAGATATCTTTGTTTTTTGGGACCTAGAACTCGCATCTCTGTTTTGTCCGAGTTTAAAAGTAAAACATTTGCCGCCATCCACTACCTTATGTCTGAAACACAGACTTCCAGGGTAGGCAATTTTGGGGCTTCATGTTTATTCTAAATGTACAGCTGTGTGTCGTCCTCATAGCAGTGAAAGTTAACATTGTGTTTCCGAATGACATCACCAAGAGGTAGAATATACAGTATAGTGTAAACGGAACCTTGAGGAACTCCAAAACTTACAATTGATTTGTCAGAGGACAAAACATCCACAGAGATGAACTGATATCACTCCGACAGATAAGGTCTAAAGCAGGCAGGAACTTGTCCGTGTAGACCAATTTGGGTTTCCAATCTCCCCAAAAGAATGCAGTGATCAATGGTGTCAAAAGCTACACTAAGGTCTAGGAGCACGAGGACAGATGCAGAACCTTGGTCTGACGCCATTAACAGGTAATTTACCATCTTCACGAGTGCAGTCTCATGATGAGGTCTAAAACCAGAGTAAAGCATTTCATATACATTATTTCCCTCTTCATTTCAATTTGTTTTATTATTTCACTGTCTGTCTGTCTCTCTCTCTCATCTAGAGATCCCTCTTTGTGTCGCTATATCACTCTCTGAACTCTGCTGCTACTGGCTGTTTGTGAGGAAAACATACAGGTTTGTGTTTGTGGTTGCGTGCGTGTGTTTTAGCAATCGATTTCCCACCATCTTAGTACCAAATGACACTCACAGCCTGTCTATTCGGTCAAAACAAAAGTAATAAGGGGAAAGCAATCTGGATAAAGCTTTAACCATCACTGTCTGCTCAGTCTATCCGCGCCTGTGCACGCGCATGTGTGTTGCCAGCTGAGATATTCAGCCAAGAGTTTGTATTCTCAGAGGATTTGCTCTGTCCAGTTACTGGCACTCTCTTATTAATTCAAAAGGCAGTTGCAGTGCTGAGTAAGAGTCTTGAACACAAGCAGCATTGAACTGAAGTAAATGATTCATGCCCTTGTAGAAATACATTCTTACTTGAATCAATCCCAAAAATCCCAAAAGCTGATTTGAATTCCCTTACCATAGATGGTGTTTGTGTGCGTGCATGTGTTTGTTTGTGTCCATGATTGATAGCACACAGTGTCATTTCCACTGGAACCACAAACACTTACTGTGTGATTTACTGCCATTACAATCAGGTGAAGAGGACAGGGAAAGAGAGAGTGTACGTGTGTGAGAGAGAGAGAGACAGAGAGAGAGAGTGAGAGAGAGGGAGAGAAAATGAGGCAGAGAGAGAGAAGGAGGTAGATTGAGAGGGAGGGGGAGAGAGAGGGGGAGAGGATTTTGGTTAGTTTGAGAATAATAATTGCATGATTTATCATTCTACGGTAATATAGGAGAATATAGTAGAATGTTATGAACCGACACTGAATCGTAGGAGCTAACTCCTAGCTATGTAAAAGTTGGAGGGAAGAAGGCCCAGTGCTGCTTACCTGAGATGCCATCATCACACAGTCCTTCTTCGTAGGTGTCCGCTATGATTTCCTTGGTGTCAGAAAAAAGTTGCTTTCAGAACAATTATTTTTGATTGAAAATGTAAAAAAGTTTTTGCTCTTGACAGAAAGACACAAATGTACCTCCATAGCATATAACAATTTGCCTGTGAATAACCACACCTTCATACAAACTTGCTACTGTATGCAGAATTCTTCATGCACAACCAAAGATGCTGCCATATATTGACGACTCGTGGAAGAGGGAAAGGAACGAGATGGGAACAACAACAATTTGTTGCAAGTTGGAGAGGGGGGCTAATAGCTGAACAATAGACTATTCAACCTTTACTAAAGAATTGTCTCATAGCCAAGCTAGGTGTGAAACCCCCCTCCTATCACAGACCATATTTCCCTAACGACCAAGGGGTAGCTTGCTGCTCAATGTAATAAAGAAATTACTTTTCAAGTAAGTTACCTTACAAGTTATGTTGGCTGACAATTTGTTAGCTACGCTCTCCTTACGAACCACATAGCATATCATTACAGCAATATGTATGTTAGTATGTTAGCTTGCTACCTAAAGTTCGTAGTTACACATCAAACTTGCCAGTATATTAACTATAGGCTATCTAACTACCCAATGTTTGTTGACTTGAATATTCCCGTCATTCTTAGCTTAGCTAAATGGTATAGTCGTTGTGTGTTCTTAAAGTTCTCGTAAATTCGCTTTGGCTATCTACACCGATTTCAGAGCACTCTCATCTGAGTGTACCAGAGTGCAGAATAATTAATTTCCGTGAACTCAACAGCCGTTGAATATGGCTGGTGTCAGTAAATGTTGGCAAAAAAGTTAAATGAAATTGTTTCCAGCAGCACAGTTACATTCACAAACGCTCTAGTTAACACGAAAACAGCCTTACCAGCTCTGCTAGGGCAAGTAAATTGGTCAGTGTGGTCTCAAGTGTGTCTGGAAGTAGCTAGCAAGCTAGCAGACATTAGCTTGAGTGCTTGACTGCCGTTGTAAGGTTAGAACACTCAAATTAACCCTACTCCTCGGCCTGAAAGTCCAGTGTGCGCTCCGAGAGCGAAACAGTCTGAATTTACAAACGGACAATCTGACAATTCAGAGCGTCACGTACAGCGCCATATTTTCTGTCCATCCTAATGGAAACTCAGATTTTTTTTATTTCATGGAATAGAAACACTATAATATTAATCAAATTAATTAACCTGTTGCGACGAGCAATCCCGTATCCGGGATCCTATTTATAGCCTCAAGCTCATTACCATAACGCAACGTTAACTATTCATGAAAATCGCAAATGAAATGAAATAAATATATTTGCTCTCAAGCTTAGCCTTTTGTTAACAATACTGTTATCTCAGATTTTCAAAATATGCTGTTGAACCATAGCTAAACAAGCATTTGTATAAGAGTATTGATAGCCTAGCATAGCATTAAGCCTAGCATTCAGCATGCAACATTTTCACAAAAACAAGAAAAGCATTCAAATAAAATAATTTACCTTTGAAGAACTTCAGATGTTTTCAATGAGGAGACTCTCAGTTAGATAGGAAATGTTCAGTTTTTCCAAAAATATTATTTGTGTAGGACAAATCGCTCCGTTTTGTTCATCACGTTTGGGTAAGAAAAAAACAGAAAATTAAGTCATGACAACGCAAACTTTTTTCCAAATTAACCTCTTAAGCCCACCCGACACGCAGGCGCCCCATCTAGCCATCTGGAAATGCAAATGCACTACGCTAAATGCTAACAGCACTCGTTAAAACTCAAACGTTCATTAAAACACACATGCAGGGTACTGAATTAAAGCTACACTCGTTGTGAATCGAGCTAACAAGTCAGATTTTTAAAATGCTTTTCTGCAAAAGCATGAGAAGCTATTATCTGATAGCATGCAACACCCCGAAATACCTGAAGGGGACGTAAAAAAAATCATTAGCATAGCCGGCGCTACACAAAACGCAGAAATAAAATATAAAACATTCATTACCCATGACGAGCTTCTTTGTTGGCACTCCTAGATGTCCCATAAACATCACTATTGGGTCTTTTTTCAATTAAATCGGTCCATATATACCCTAAATATCGATCTATGAAAAGTGTGTGATCCAGGAAAAAACAGGCAATTGACAAGACTGGCGACATCGTGTGGAAGCTTTAGGAATTGCAATCTCAGCCCCATGTAATTTGGTTTCCCATAGACAATACATGCAAGTGGCGCATGGATATTTTTCCCAGTTTTCCGTGATCAGTTTTTCTTGCGCTTTTCGATGAAACACAGGCTCTGTTATAGTCACAGCCGTGATTTAACCCGTTTTAGAAACGTCAGAGTGTTTTCTATCCACACATACTAATCATATGCATATACTAAATTCCTGGCATGAGTAGCAGGACGCTGAAATGTTGCGCGATTTTTAACAGAATGTTCGAAAAAGTAGGCTTAACAGGTTTTAAGTAATATCGACAGAAACATGGCAAACGTTGTTTAGAATCAATCCTCAAGGTGTTTTTCACATATCTATCGATGATATATCATTCGTGGCAGTTGACTTTCTCCTCTGAAGAAAATGGAACGCGCATGGAGCTGGAGATTACGCAATAATTTCGACGGAGGACACCGGGCGGACACCTGGTAAATGTAGTCTCTTATGGTCAATCTTCCAATGATATGCCTACAAATACGTCACAATGCTGCAGACACCTTGGGGAAACGACAGAAAGTGCAGGCTCATTCCTGGCGCATTCACAGCCATATAAGGAGACATTGGAACACAGGGCATTCAAAATCTGGACCATTTCCTGTATGCAATTTCATCTTGGTTTCGCCTGTAGCATTAGTTTTGGGACACTCACAGATAATATCTTTGCAGTTTTGGAAACGTCAGAGTTTTTTTTTTCCAAAGCTGTCAATTACATGCACAGTCAAGCATCTTTTCTTGACAAAATATCTTGTTTAAAACGGGAACGTTTTTTATCCAAAAATTAAAAGAGCGCCCCCTATCTCGAAGAAGTTAAGCAAGTACCAGTCAAAAGTTTGGACACACCTATCATTCCAGGATTTGTATATATTTTTACTATTTTCTACATTGTAGAATAATAGTGAAGACATCACAACTATGAAATAACACCGGTCTCCCATGTGCCCCACATTCTGTAGTACAGACATGGCCTGCTCTCCTTATTTAAGGAATTAGGCACTTTCCCATGTTTACTACAGTATGTATTGTAGACTGCACAGTAGCCTAATAAACAAATAAACACATTTTGTTAATAAAATTATAAAAAAGTGATAAAAAATACTCTTTCAAAACGCAGATGTTAGTTTAGTTATGGATCCATAACGAATTACTATGGGAAAAAATATCACAGATTTACAGAAATATTGGAACAAAGTTGTCTAATGAAGGCAAACAATTTAGAATCCTCCAATCCTGTAGCCTACTCCCGGCCGCCCCGTTGTACAGCGCCATATTTTCCATTCCATCCAAATGTAAACCCTGAGGGTTTCGTTTTTCGTTATTCTCTGAATAGAAACAACATAATATTAATCAAATTAATTAAGCCAAATTTCTTAAAATCAATCCCATATACTATGTTATTACAAAAAAGGTTTTAAATTCTCTGGTAATACCAATACGGAATACAATACAATGCTTTTCAAAGATGCCCTCTGGTGGTCAAACTAGCAATAACTTGCAGTAACAGAAAAAATGCCCGACAATTAAATGACGTGCCACAGAATGCTGCGGCAGCCCGCAAGGTGTGCTGCAGTATGGCACAACTTTTAAAGGAGGAACCACTGTATACTAATGAAGGATGTAAGAGTGAACTGCCTCCCATGCCAGCAGCAGTTCAGAAGAGGCAGTCAGTGTAGTCTTGAACAGTACAGTGTGGTTGGTGTGTATGTTTATTACAGTGTGATACAGTGAGAGAGAGTGCACCAACCAAGGATTCACAAAATGGAAACAACACCAAATTGAGACTCTGCATGCAGAATTCTGCAAAATTATCCTCTGTGTACAATGTAAAACACCAAATAATGCATGCAGAGCAGAATTAGGCCGATACCCACTAATTATCAAAATCCAGAAAAGAGTTGTTAAATTATACAATTACCAAAAAGGAAGAGATTCCCAAACCTTCCATAACAAAGCCATCACCTACAGAGAGAATCTCAGAAATAGTCCCCTAAGCAAGCTGGTTCTGGGGTTCTATTCCAAAACAGAAACATACCCACAGAGCCCTAGGACTGCAACACAATAAGACCCAGCCAAACCATGAGAAAACTAAAAGATCATTACACACATTCGAAAGAATTTACAAAAAAAATTGAGCAAACTAAAATGTTGTTTGGCCCTAAACAGAGAGTACACAGAGGCATAATACCTGACCACTGTGACTGACCCAAAATTAAGGAAATATTTGACTATAAACAGAAAGGCCACCATAGGCAGACCTGGCTTCAAGAGAAGACAGTCTATGTGCTCACTGACCACAAAAGTAGGTGGAAACTGAGCAGCACTTCCTAATCTCCTGCCAAATGTATGACCATATTAGAGACACATATTTCCCTCAGATTACACAGACCCACAACGAATCTGAAAACAATTTCCATTTTTATAAACTCTCATATCTATTGGGTGAAATACCACAGTGTGCCATCACATTAGCAATATTTGTGATCTGTTGCCACAAGAAAGGGGCAACCAGTGAAGAACAAACGTTATTGTAAATACAAACCATGTTTATGTTAATTTATTTTCCCTTTTGTGCTTTAACTATTTGCACATAGTCACAACACTGTACATAGCCGTACTATTCCTCTGGAACTTTTGTAAGTGTAATGTTTACTGTAAATGTTGTATTGTTTATTTCACTTTTGTTTATTATCTATTTCACTTGCTTTAACAATCATTTATGTAAACATATTTCCCATGCCAATAAAGCCCCTTAAATTGAATTGAGTGTAATAGATGCATAATAACCCACAAAGAACAATGTGCTTCTGGCACATCCTGTGTGTGTGTGTGTGTGTGTGTCTGTGTGCGTGCGTGTGTGCGTGCGTGCGTGTATGTGTGCGTGTGCTTGTGTGTCAGAGAGAAAAACAGACAGATAGACACTGCTGAAACAAAAACAATTGAAAACATGATTATTTGGTCATTAAACAATCAAATAAAAAATAACGAAAGTTGGTTATCAAACGCTCGAAAAAAACGAAGGAGTAAATGGAGTTATGGAGGGGGGAGGGGAGGGGTGCATGCGCGATGAGCGACTGCGGTGCCTGCGCCAGCAGTGTCCAATCTTTAAAAAGGGCCGCAGCCAGCTAGTTCCGAGAGAGAGAGAGAGAGAGAGAGAGAGTCTCTCTCTGAATGGCTGAACCTACAAATTAAACAGAACTTTTAGTTTCATGTTTCTCAAAACAAGGCTATACCCATCTACATAAAGAAGCAATATTACAGGGACTTCATCACTTCGTGGGATTTTTATTGAACAAGTAGCCAGTTTTGGATAATGATGATTTGCGTTAATTTTTTTTCATTATTTGAGATGACAGGGATTCGGAGTCGTTGATCAATTACATTGTATATGTCTATATTTAGAGCTTTTAACAAAATCACGTAGCAGTGTCTTATCAGCGGCGATGTAGTGTCAATTGCATTCTACGAGGAAAGTTTTGGTTTGTAAAAGTCGATTATAACGTTTTACCCGATAAGCGTAAAGGAGGCGGGTATTAAAGGAAGAAAGCAAGGAACGAAGAAAAGCTTTGTAGCCTAGCAAGCCATCCTGTGAGGAAACTGAGCGGAGGAGGAGATGTACATATGTGAGTTTAGACTGGGTGTGGGTGTGTGTGCCAACTGTCTTGTCAGCCTCTTTCTTGGTGTGGTTGTTTTGCTGGTCAGCCTCTGTTTGCGTGTGTGTTGTGTTTGCGCGCGCGCCTGCATGCGTTTGTGTATCCATTTCCATTTCATTTTCATCAGCAATGGATGGATGCTCAGTTGACAGACATTAGTCAGAGGCGCATGATGCCCACATCAGCTCGTGGTACAAAACCGGGTGATTCAGTGCGCAAGCGACCCAGTGATGCTGAAGTGTCAGCTCCCTCAGTGCGCTGTCTCTTTCCACACACACTCTGTAAAACACCAGTAGCAGCTGTGCCGCTGATGGTCCTCGCGTTTCAGAGTGTCTTTTTATTTTTTATCCCTCAAACTCTCTCTTTCTCTCTCTCTCTCCTGATTTACTCTCTATGCCCTATTCAACCCCCATCCAGTCTGGGTAACTCTCTTTCTGATAGAGGAAGGCTTTGCATTGGCACAGAAAACCAAAGGTGGGTGTGATCTCATTTGTATGGCAGAAATGTGTTCTATTTAGGGTGAATGTTTGTTCTAATTCACTGAACAAAAATATAAATACAACATGTAAAGTGTTGGTCCCTTGTTTCATGAGCTGAAATAAAATATCCCAGAAATGTTCCATGTGCACAAAAATCTTATTTCTCACAAATTTTGGGCATGTGGTGGTTCATTTCTTTACTATCAAATGAGGAGAGACAAACTTATCACACAAGTCAGAGTTATACTTAAACTAAATCTTTAATAGTGAGAGCTTTGCAATAGCAATGGCTTGTCGATGAATCACCGTTTCTAATGATCCGTTGAGAGCGGCAACACAAAGGCTACTGAGATCTTTCATAGGAAAGATACACCCCTTTCAACCTACATGACGAACAGATGTATAGAATGGGTCACAAGGTTACGATTTGTATGAAAGATACCTATAATACATAGCAGACAGTATCTGCTGTGTCAACAGTTGTCATTGTATAGAGACCAGTGTCTGGCCCCCCAACTCCATACTGGAGCCATGTCTCCCTGGTACCATAAAGAACAAAAACATAAACTCATGCTCTGGAATGCTCTTTAGGTTTTATCACCCAAAGACATCGTAAATCTTCTCTGTCAGTGTTATCTCCCAGAGGCCCATCCTCAGTAGAACACACACACACAAAAGCTATATGAATACTCTATTCTGTCGAATAAAACAACCATTTGATGCAACAGAAGTATTATAACATAATCTTGCAATTTCTCTCACAGGCACAAATGTGTTTACATCCCTGTTAGTGAGCATTTTTTTATCTGCCAACATAATCCATCCACCTGACAGGTGTGGCATATCAAGAAGCTGATTAAACAGCATGATCATTATACAGGTGCACCTTGTGCTAGGGACAATGAAAGGCCACTCTGAAATGTGCAGTTATGTCACATAACACAATTCCACAGATGTCTCAAGTTTTGAGGGAGCGTGCAATTAGTCTGCTGACTACAGGAATGTCCACCTGAGCTGTTGCAAATAATGTAATGTTCATTTCTTTGACATAACGTCGTTTTAGAGATTTTGGCAGTACGTCCAACCAGCCTCACAACCGCAGACCACGTGTATAGCGGTGTGTGGACGAGCGGTTTGTTGATGTCAACGTTGTGAACAGAGTGCCCCATGGTTGCGGTGGGGTTATGGTATGGGTAGGCATAAGCTACGAACAACGAACACAATTGCTTTTTATCAATGGCAATTTGAATGCACAAAAATACCATGACGAGACCGCGAGGCCTATTTTTTTAAAGCTATCTGTGGCCAATAAATACATATCTGTATCCCCATTCATGTGGAATTCATAGATTAGGACCTAATGAATTTATTTAAATTGACTGATTTCGTATATGAACTGTAACTCAGTAAATTCTTTGAAATTGTTGCATGTTGCGTTTATATTTTTGTTCAGTATATTTTATATCTGTCACATTTTATAAATGTCACAGAAACTCAGTTGTGATCGGTTGAGTATGTGATGTCTTTCAAGGAATACATACGTTAATTCATGTGTGTTAATTTCAAGTTTGGAAATCAAACTAAGACAGTGCTTTTGGAGTCATCCCCATTATATAGAAGTACCCCATTATATAGAAGTACCCTCATAATCAAGCTGTTTCTACACCTGAATAATATCGGTGACATCACTGTACTAATAAATACTTCCTGGTGTGTGGTGTGTGATTGTTTTTTCCATGGCATCCATAGACTCTCAGAATGTGGGTAAGATTTCCCAGAATGCCCGGCAGTGTGGCACCTGGATCAGAAACATCAACGGGGGGCAGTTCAGCTCTCCAAACTACCCTAAAATCTACCCTCCCAACAAGGAGTGCCTCTACATACTGGAAGGTAACACACACACGCATACACACGCACGTGCACGCACGCACATACACACACACACACACACACACACACACACACACACACACACACACACACACACACACACACACACACACACACACACACACACACACACACACACACACACACACACACACACACACACACATGGATTAAAACTCTTACATATTTTGACACAGATCGCCTTTTTACCTTGGCCAAATAGTGACACCTACTCTCCTTCCCCTCCCAGCCCTGCCCCGTCAGAGGATTGAGCTTCTGTTTGATGACATCTTTTACATTGAGCCATCCTTTGAGTGTCGTTTTGACCACATCGAGGTGAGAGATGGTCCGTTCAGTTTCTCTCCTCTGATCAACCGCTTCTGTGGCTCCTCCAGCCCAGGCCTGGTGCTCTCCAGCGGACGGTTCATCTGGATCCGCTTCTCTAGTGATGAGGAGCTGGAGGGACTGGGCTTCAGGGTCCAGTACACCTTTACCGCAGGTAATTTACCTAAGCCACAGCTAATGAACCACAACACACACTTTACACAGGTAATACACTTCTATACTTATCTTTACCGCAAGTAATTTACCTGAACCACAGATAATGAACCACAACACATCTTTTACACAGGTAATACACTTCTACAGGTAATACACTTCTATACTTACCTTTACCACAAGTAATTTACCTGAACCACAGCTAATGAACCACAACACACCTTTTACACAGGTAATACACTTCTATACTTACCTTTACCGCAGGTAATTTACCTGAACCACAGCTAATGAACCACAACACACCTTTTACACAGGCAATACACTTCTATACTTACCTTTACCGCAGGTAATTTACCTGAAATACAGCTAATGAACCCCAACACACACTTTCACTGCAGGGAGTGGCTAACTCAATCCAACATAACACATCTAGTCATCAGGGTCCAGTACATCATTTACCTCAACCACAGTTAGCACTTTACTGTAGGTAACACATCTTAGGAGCAAACATTGACCTCAGCTTTTTTATTATGTTCAGACCCAGAGTTTCACCTCCACGTGGGAGGAATATTAAATCCCATTCCAGGTAATTCCTCAACACTTTAACCACTTCTTCAACTAGATAACAATAATACAACACTTTATTTAACTTGATTTAACAAGATCATATGTGTTTCTTCATCCCACCCTATCACCTCTCTTTCTCCCTGTCTTTCCCTCTCTCTCCTCCCCCCTCCCCCCTATCGTTCAGACTGTCAGTTTGAGCTAAGTGGAGCTGATGGTATGATCCGGTCCGGTCAGGTGGAGGAGGAGGACAAAGTCAAACCTGACCAGGCGGTCGACTGTATCTGGACCATACGAGCTCCGCCCAACTTCAAGGTCTATTACACCTCAATGACATGTCTCAACTCTAAATATCTATATCTATATCTATATCTAACAATCTATATCTAAATATCTATATCTCCCCTCTTTAACAACTCCCTCCCCTCCCTCCATCCATCTGTTTCTCTCTCCCTTTTTTCTTGGTCAGATCTACCTGCGGTTTCTGGAGTATCAGCTGGAGAATTCGAACGAGTGTAAGAAGAACTTTGTGGCTGTGTACGACGGCAGCAGTGCCATAGAGGACCTCAAGGTAGGAGTTGGAATGAGAACTCCTTCACTGACTCACTCGCTCCATCACTACTATGCAGTAATACATATCATTCCCACATTGTACACATTCATAATAAAACTAGAGGAGAGTTAGCACTAATCAACATGAACTATTTATCGGAATAAAGCTGGTGCAGTGATACATGTGATAGTGAGTTTATTGTTGTCATACTTTTAGTTTGTCATATCATCGTGTTTTATCGTTTTAATGAATTGTTTATTTACTGTGACATCACGGTCGCTGCAGGCCAAGTTCTGCAGTACCGTGGCCACTGACGTAATGCTTGACAACGGGGTGGGCGTGGTCAGGATGTGGGCCGACGAAGGCAGCAGACTCAGCCGCTTTCGGATGCTCTTCACGTCTTTCGCAGACCGTGAGTCCATCACGTTCTTTCTGTCTTTCTCTTCACTCCTTTCTTCACCTGTTTGGCCTACCATGAGTCCATCACGCTCTTTCTGTCTTTCTCTTCACTCCTTTCTTCACCTGTTTGGCCTACCATGAGTCCATCACGTTCTTTCTGTCTTTCTCTTCACTCCTTTCTTCACCTGTTTGGCCTACCATGAGTCCATCACGTTCTTTCTGTCTTTCTCTTCACTCCTTTCTTCACCTGTTTGGCCTACCATGAGTCCATCACGTTCTTTCTGTCTTTCTCTTCACTCCTTTCTTCACCTGTTTGGCCTACCATGAGTCCATCACGTTCTTTCTGTCTTTTCTCTTCACGCTCTTTCTGTCTTTCTCTTCACCCCTTTCTTCACCTGTTTGGCCTACCATGAGTCCATCATGTTCTTTCTGTCTTTCTCTTCACTCCTTTCTTCACCTGTTTGGCCTACCATGAGTCCATCACGCTCTTTCTGTCTTTCTCTTCACCCCTTTCTTCACCTGTTTGGCCTACCATGAGTCCATCACCCACTCACTTTACCTCTCTATCACTCTTTCTACCTCTCCCTCACAGGCTCACTTGTTCCCTGAATCTGTCTTACGCTTCCCCTTTCCCTCTTTCATCTCATCCTTATCTGCTGTGTCTCTCTCACTTTACCTCTTTGTACCTCTCCTGTATTTCTATTGCTCATACTTATTTTTGTTTAAATCACTTTTGTGATTTGTTTGCAAGTATGTGGTACATTTTCACAACTCTTAAGCACAAAAATCAAAACAGATCATCGAAATGGCTGATGTTTCAAAACTCTAAGGACATTTTCAACTGACTGAGTACAACAAAAAGATTCACAAAGTCACTTGTTCACTGCACCAAATCACTCTTTCTATGTAGATACATATTCAATCTAAGTATCTGCTTTTCAAAATTCAATATTCACTTTTGATATAATTATCTTGTAATTTGTTAACAATACAATTAATTATCACTTTATCAAACTACTCAAAACGGGTAACTACTGAGCCAAAATGATGTAGTGCCTAGTTAACGTATATAGTTTGATAACTGCTGAACACTGTCAAATTCTATATTTCTACCTCATAAATGTATCAATTTGACATCAATTTATGTTTGAAGGTTAAACCAAATTATATATGGATGTGACTCAGGTGTATCAATGAAATTCAGATACTGAGTGGAATATATTGTTATACTACAACCCAGGTATTTCAGCAGTGCATTTTATACTACACTATAATTACAAATGGTAACACATAGTGACTTTTTCCACTATGTGTTACCATTTGTAATTATAGTGTAGTATAAAATGAACTGCTGAAATACCTGGGTTGGATAACAATATATTCCACTCATTATCTGAATTTCATTGATACACTGTAAGCTGAGAAACAGGTGATACTGTATTAGTTGACAAGTCATGTAGAAAAGGTGATCTTGTACAATGTTCCATTGAGTAGAAATCAGTGGAGGCTGCTGAAGAGAGGGCAGCCCCAAATAATGGCTGGAATATAGTGTAATGGTATGGAGTAAATGGAATGATATAAAAACCCATGAGAACCAAAATAAATGTGACACCATTCCATTTACTCCGTTCTGGACATTATTATGAGCCATCCTCCCCTCAGCAGCCTCCACTGGCAGAAAGGGCTTACAAACCGTGTTTTTACCGTAGCCGTCATTGTGAAATAAGAATTTGTTCTTAACTGACTTGCCTAGTTAAATAAAGGTTAAATAAAAATACAAAATATAAAATATAAAGTAGCCAACTGTTTAACAACACCCCTATTTCTGATGATTTGTCCTATGTACTATATGTACTGTATGGTGCATGTCAAATTATAACCAATACTATATGGAATATATTTACCATCTACTACATGGTTCCCTTCAGCACTACAAAAATGACAGTTTTGCAATGTGTATCTTGTATTTTTTGCTATTGGCTTTAATGGTAGTTAAAATAACTAAATGGTGAGCCTATCATTATCTGATGTATTGGTGACTGAATGAATTGTTCTCATGGTATTTCACAGAAAACATTTGCATGAATCACTGATGAATGATTTTGCATGAATGACTCAGTGTTGAAAGATGTGTGAAACCCCAACTAATGCCCAATCAAACTTTCTGAACATGCAATAGGGGGCATTACAAATTCACCACATACTTGTGAAAATAGCACCAAAGCGAGTATAAAAAACTGTAACATAATTGTATCCTCTTGTAGCTGAGACTTCACATAGCTGTTTCAGATTTGTTTTTCTCTTATGCTATAGGTTTACATACACTATATATACAAGAGTATGTGGACACCCCTTCAAATGAGTGGATTCGACTATTTCAGCCACACCCATTGCTGACATTTGTATAAAATCGAGCACAAAGCCATGCAATCTCCATAGACAAACATTGGCAGTAAAATGGCCTTTCTGGAGAGCTCAGGGACTTTCAATGTGGCACCGTCATAGGATGCCACCTTTCCAACAAGTCAGTTCGTAAAATGTATGCCCTGCTAGACCTGCCCCGGTCGAGTGTTATTGTGAAGTGAAAATGTCTAGAAGCAACAACTGCTCAGCCACGAAGTGGTAGACCACACAAGCTCACAGAACGGGACTTCTTGGTGCTGAAGCACGTAGTGCATAAAAATTGCCTGTCCTCGGTTGCAACACTCACTACCGAGTTCCAAACCGCCGTTGGAAGCAACGTCGGCACAAGAACTGTTCATTAAGAGTTTCATGAAATGGGTTTCCGTGGCCAAGCAGCCACACACAAGCCTAAGATCATCTGCTATGCCAAGCATTGTCTGGAGTGGTGTAACTCTTGCCCCCATTGGACTCTGGAGCAGTGGAAACACGTTCTGGAGTGATGAATCACACTCAACCATCTGGGTTTGGCGGATGGCAGGAGAACAGGAGAACTATACCTGTCCCAATCCATAGTGCCAACTGTAAAGTTTGGTGGAGGAGGAATAATGGTCTGGGGCTGTTTTTCATGGTCCGGGCTAGGCACCTTAGTTCCAGTTCCTTTGTGGCAACAGCTTGGGGAAAGCCCTTTCCTGTTTCAGCATGACAGACAATGCCCCTGTGCACAAAGCGAGGTCCATGCTGAAATGGTTTGTCGAGATCAGTGTGGAAGAACTTGAATGCCCATGATTTTGGAATTAGATGTTCGACAAGCAGGTGTCCACATACTTTTGTTCATGCAGTGTAGCATAACTGTGCTTATTCATCATATCGAATAAATAAAAAATGATTTGTGTGTGTGTGCTGTGTGCGTGTGTGTGTGTGTGTGTGTGTGTGTTGCAGCCCCGTGTTCAGGTGACATGTTTTTCTGTCACAGTAGCATGTGCATCAACAACTCTCTGGTGTGTAACGGGGTGCAGAACTGTGTCTTTCCCTGGGACGAGAGCAACTGTAAAGGTGAGACACATGTTATGTTATACTGTGTTATATTTTCATAATATCGTCTTCATATTTCACATCAAGAGGAAAAACACATTTTTGTTGGACGATTCCCAGAATCAGTAGGGAATGAGCAGGAAATCCAGAATCCTCCCACCAGGTTTTCTAAGAACTTTGCAAAAGTTACCGGAATTTTGGAACCCTAAGTCTCTCGTTCTCTGTCTCTCTGTAGAGAAGAAGCCAAAAGGTATATTCCATCACATTACTAAGACCCATGGGACAATTATAGGTGTGTCTACAGGACTCGTCCTCCTCCTCCTCGTCATCTCCATACTGGTGCAGGTCAAACAGCCACGCAAGAAGGTGTGTAGCAACCAAATGTTGACAAATATTACAAATGATGTTTGACAGTCAATCGTCTGTGTGTGAATGAACAAAATTCGTAAAATGAAGCACTTTACTATTCTTCGAGTGGCATGGGTCTGGGTCGTCGAGAGAAATAAGGCGTCTATCCCGCTTGTGGGATCCTATCCCTTGTATGTTAACAGGTGGTGGCGCGGAAGAGTGCCCTTTTCAATCGAGCGGACTTCAAGGAAGTGTTTGAACCTCCGCACTACGAACTCTTCTCACTCAGAGAGAAGGTGGGTTTAACATCAAGACTTAATGATATATACCAAACCAAAATATAAAACGCAACATGCAAAAATGTCAACAATTTTTCTGAGTTACAGTTCATATAAAGAAATCAGACAATTTAAATAAATTACATCTATGGATTTCATGACTGGGCAGGGGTGCAGCCACGGGTGGGCCTGCAAGGGCACTGGCCCACCCACTGGGGAGCCAGGCTCTGCCAATAAGAATTTGTTTTTCCCCACAAAAGGGCTTTAATTAAAGAATTACTCCTCCTCAAAAGCTCTGGTGGACATTCCTGCAGTCGGCATACCAATTTCAATGATCATGCTGTTTAATCAGCTTCTTGACAGATTATATTGGCAAAGGAGAAATGCTCACTAATAGGAAGTTAAACAAATGTGTGCACAAAATTTGAGAGAAATAAGCTTTTTGTACTTTTGGAACATTTCTTGGATTTTTTATTTCAGCTACATGTTGGGTTTATATTTTTGTTCAGTGTAGTTTATTATGCTACTGATGTTTTAATCTTGTATTTTACTTTGCTTTACTTCACTTAGTTTATAAAGTAGTGATGATGATGATGACGGTGGTAAGGAGGATGATGACGATGATCACTGTATGAAGATGGTTATCATTATCTTTGTCATCCTAAGGAGTTGTCTACGGACATAGACCTACCAGAAGAACTCCAGTCTCTCAACGCTCTGAGACGTTCCTCCAGCACTTCCCGCTGCATCCATGAGCACCACTGTGGCTCCCAGGCCTCCGCCAACCCCAGCCGACGTGCTTCCTCTGTGGGCATAGGATCCATGGAGCTTCCTCCCTTCCGGTGCGAGTTCACCCAGGGTCAGCCAGGCTCCCTACCCTCTCTGAGAGGCGTCAACAGCAGCCTGAGGAAGAAGAGCTGGCCTAGTATGAAACAGGTAGGACTGGTGGGAGGCGAGGGCCTGGTGGACCGGGTAAGGGGGAGGGAGGATAGGGTGATGGAAGAGGAGGAAGAAGAGGAGGTGGAAGGAGGGAAGTGTGATGTGTATGTACGCAGAGGGATGAGCATGAGATCCATCTGTGAGATGTCTCAGCAGAGATCGATGTCCATGGACTTCTGAGAGAGAATGAGGAAAGGAGGAAGGGGACAGAAAGGAGGATGTGGTGGAGGAAGGAGAGAACATTTGTGATAGAAAAACAATCAGTATCGCTTGACACATTTACTATGAAGGAAAATAGATTGGGGCCCAACCCCTAACCTAGACACTCTCTCTGGTATCTCTGAAACTCCGACTATCCTGTTGCACTGGATCTACGAGTTAAAGGCATCATCTGTAACTTCGATCACCGTTAAAAAGTGCACCCTGACACTTTTCTGAAGGTGACAATCTGGTATGCAAACCACAAGTATGACAACCAAAAACGAAGAGGAACAGGAACACACTGATGTTATGTTTTAAGTTAATTATGTTTGTATTTCATGTTTTTGCCACAGGGAAAAGAGAATTTATGGAGTGTGTCCTTAAAGTGGGCCTCCTTTAACAAATACTGTTCCAAGGCCGGAGACAGGCCATATAGTGTAAAGTTCTTATTTATTTCATGACATACCTCACTGTGTATTTTTTCCCTAAAGCTTTTTTCTCTCCATTTGTTGATTTTGTATTAATAGTTTTAGAGAGGATAGTTGATGGAGAATTGTGTTACGGTTAGCACTGGATGATAATGATGAAGGATGCCTTGTATCATTGTGTTGTTGTTTTGTTTTGATTGATTTGCTTTTGTTATTGAATCTATTAAAGAATGTGTCTCTTGGTGACTGGGGTGAGTTGGTGACTGAACCATGTGGCTGTGGTAGATGAGGATCAGAGTGAGTTGGCCATGGTTTCGGTTGAACACTCCAACACCCACCCCTCTCTCTGCTGAGACAGCATGGTTTTATGAGGCTTCCTGTAATGGTCTGTCACACCACTACGCAGGCAAGAAAGCCCCTCTTGAAACCCTGACTAATACAACCAAGCAATATACAACCAATAAACAACCAAATGTACAAACAATATACATACTGTATACAGAGAGCGCCAAAAGTATTGGGACAGTGACACATTTTTTGTTGTTTGGGCTCTGTACTCCAGCACTTTGGATTTGAAATGGTACAATGACTGCAAGGTTAAAGTGCAGACTGTCCGTTTTAATTTGAGGGTATTTTCATCAATATCGGGTGAACCGTTTAGAAATTACAGCACTTTTTGAACATAGGACCCACATTTTAGTGGACCAAAAGTATTGGGACAAATTCACTTATATGTGTATTAAAGTAATCAAAAGTTGAGTATTTGGTCCCATATTCCTAGCAGCTCTACAAACTTGTTGGATGCATTTGCTGTTTGTCTTGGTTGTGTTTCAGATATTTTTGTGCCCAACAGAAATTAACGGTAAATAATGTATTGTATCATGTTGGAGTCACTTTTATTGTAAATAAGAATAGAATATGTTTCTAAACACTTCAACATTAATGTAGATGCTACCATGATTACGGATAATACTTAATTAATCGTGAATAATGATGTTACAGATGCACAAATATCATACCCCCAAGACATGCTAACCCTATTACAATAATAGGGGATGTTTGCATTTGGGGGGGGTATAATTTTTGTGTCTGTAACTTTCTCACATCATTATTCACGATTCATTCAGATTAGCCGTAATCATCGTAGCATGCACATGAACGTAAAAGTGTTTAGAAATATATTCTGTTCTTATAGTGATTGTATCATTTCAAATCCAAAGTGCTGGAGTACAGAGCCAAAATAACAAAAAACGTGTCACTGTCCCAATACTTTTGGAGCTCACTGTAGCTTGTCAGAACCACCCTATCGGCAGTGGTTGGTTGGCTGAGATTACTTCTCCAATCATGTGGGGGAGTTTTAGAATAGATGGTCAGTATTTAGGATATTGATGTAGATACCATTTACTTCCATTTTTAACCTCCCCCAATTGAATGCATGAAATATACAAGCAAAAATGTATTTACATTCGAGTTATTTAGTTATGCAGAGCTACAATAAGAGCATTACCTACCTCAACTAAGTTTGGTAAGACAATGATATATGACTACTAAGGACTGATATAAGCCTGGGAATAAAACACAGGTCCTCCCATCTAAGTTACAGCATATTAAGACACATTAACCAGAAAATAATTCACTTCCAGCAGGACTGTGAACTATCTCTCTCTGTCGCAAGCACGCACGCACGCACGCACGCACGCACGCACGCACGCACGCACGCACGCACGCACACACACACACACACACACACACACACACACACACACACACACACACACACACACACACACTTGTACCTGCATGGTATGAGGACAATGAGATATGTCATTACTGATGGTATGTGACCCATTTGAGTCAGACTTGGTTTGGAAAACAGAGTAGATGAAGGTTTAACAAATGTGAAGCCTTGGGTCTGGCGGCTCACATCCAACTTATTCTCCATGAAAGAGGATGGCTTTGTCATTACGTGTTGATTACTGCTCTATGTAGGTCACTCATATTGTATTAATGCTCTAACATTTGCTATGTTTGATCTTTCGTTCCATAGATATGGTATGAAAGAATGACCCATAGTGTTTTATTGCCAGGGCATTTTATTTCTTTATCTTATGACATATAGTTCAATGAAAGTAGGCTAATTGCACTGGTCAACTTTGGGCTGCTACATCATTCATTGAGTGATTTCTTTAATGTGCAAAAATAATAATTTGGGACTAAAGTCTTTAGAAATATCTAAATTGTGTTTTATTTTTTATTACATTTATTTAACCTTTATTTTAGCAGAGAGTCCCATTGAGACCAAGGTCTCTTTTTCAAGGGAGCCCTGCATGAACACAATTGATACAGTGTACAAAATTCAAGCATACAATGTAATAAAAACATACAATATGACAAGCAAACACATTTTTTTTTTAGCAATTTAAGAAGCAAACACATTCCTCAACAATGAGTTTCTCCATTAACAAAAAATACAATTAACTTCTACTGGCTTAATCTATTGATGTAATTAATAATTAAAATAGTATAACTCACTTTATTTAAAAAGCATACACAGTATTCACTAATGACCTGATTCACAGATAACATAATCACTTGCAACTAGAACTTTGGCATAGATGATCCATGTCAACGCCAGAAAAGTTAAGCACGCAACTGTGCACTGATCTCAAATCAGAGTACAGCCTGCTGAAAAGTGAAAAGGCACAGGACCTAACTATGGCTTTTTGGCTTTTTGTCTCTGTCGGTGCTGTAGGAATTCACTCTTTTCACCTCTGTCTCAGCACCTGTGGGCCAGAGACACACACAGGAAGTACAAACACATACAGGAAGTACAGATGTTAAAACATTCATAGATTTCAGTTTCAGACACAGCATGAAATAACAGTATTGGAGATTAGTTATTTGAAACAGGAGGAAGAGGGGTTATTTGATTAAGTAAAGCTCAATTCAAAGTTCACAGCTGCAATAGTCCACTGGCCTATTATAACATACAACATATAGCAAGTCTCATATCTCCAAAAGCGTGAACATACAGTGGGGAGAACAAGCATTTGATACACTGCCGATTTTGCAGGTCTTCCCTACTTACAAAGCATGATAAAAATGACAGACCTCTACATGCTTTGTAAGTAGGAAAACTTTCAAAATCGTCAGTGTATCAAATGCTTGTTCTCCCCACTGTAAGTCATAGTGGCTATTGCAACTTTACTATATACACTATATTTACAAAAGTATACGGACACCCCTTCAAATTAGTGGATTCGACTATTTCAGCAACACCTATTACTGACAGGTGTATAAAATCGAGCACATAGCCATGCAATCTCCATAGACAAACACTGCCAGTACAATGGCCTTACTGAAGAGCTCAGTCATTTTCAACGTAGCATAGTCAGTTCGTCAAATTTCTGCCCTGCTAGGGCTGCCCTGATCAACTGTAAGTGCTGTTATTGTGAAGTGGAAACATCTAGGAGCAACAACGGCTCAGCCGCGAGATGGTAGGCCACACAAGTTCACAGAACAGGACCGCTGAGTGCTGAAGCAGACTACTGCACGCAGCGCATAAAAATTGTCTGCCACGCTTGCAACACTCACTACCAAGTTCCAAACTGCCTCTGGAAGCAATGTCAGCACAAGAACTGTTCATCAGGAGCTTCATGAAATGGGTTTCCATGGCCGTGCAGCCACACACAAGCCTAAGATCCCAACGTGCAATGCCAAGCATCGGCTGGGGTGGTGTAAAGCTCACCGCCATTGGACTCTAGAGTAGTGGAAATGTGTTCTCTGGAGTGATGAATCACGCTTCACCATCGAGCAATCCGACAGACGAAATAGTGGAGGTCAAGTCACTGTTTGTGAAAATAAAATAATGATGAGACTTACCAATCAACTTGTAGATAAATTGTCTCGACTCCATAGCTCTAAAGTTAGTGAGAGAGAGCAGAATTGAAATAGCTATCTAAGAAATCTAAAGTACAGCTCAATTGTTACATGGATTACTTTTAGCAGTAAATAAACAGAGAAGAGGTGGACAATTGGCATTTAAACATTGAGGTGAAAATAGAGAAAAGAAGAATGTCAACACAATAAAATAGTTTTTATCGCTGTCGAGATGTTATCAGGAAAAGCTACGACTCTCTCCCAGAGCGTCCGGGTCTTTCTGTCTTGGGCTCCAATGTGTATGACTGTTGACTTTATGATATGTTATCAATAACGCAAATTAATCTCCATTTCCATACATTTGGTCTCCATGCAAAAATGTTTTGTTGGATTTCCATGGAGAATATACTTCAATATTGTATAATAACTGTAAAGAATGCTATTTTATTTTATAGAAAGTTCAAACAATACATTATGTGTTTAATGTCTGGGTTAAGTGCTTCGCTGGTGCAGGGCAGATCTCAGGTTTTTCTTAGTTCATTGACCAGTCTAATGGCTACAGCAAAAAACATTTCCTCCTGTTACTCTTACAATGGGGGCAGCAGAGGAGCCTTCCAAATGGCAGGAGTTCAGATGCGGGATTGAGGATTTGGGTTCCATCACCCAAGATGGCATAATATGGGCCTTCCTAAGAGTTTTCTGTCAGGCTTGCTTGACCTTGGAGCTGAGGTTCACAATACTTTGAATGTCAATATTCAACCAATGATCTTAGCGCTATAAGGGATTTGGGAAACAAAATGTGTCCTTAGAAAGTGTACCTTGCCATGTCAAATAAAATGACAACACTGACCTTCTGACTTCAGCGAGTGTGTACCAAGGTAAAGTAGATAAACACAAAGACCTACTATGAAACTTTCCATTTTCCACAGACTGAGTCTGTATATCTCTTTGTGTAGGTAACCTAGTAGTCAAATTATGTGTTATATAACACCTTGTCCTGATCAACCACTAAAACGTCATATAGTACCTGCCCTGGGTCTCTCTGGCTAACCATTAACAGTGGTTTAGTGTCAATATAGAGTGACCTCTCGACCTGAACCACTGTTGTGTCTGCAGGGAGGTGTTTATATTAGGAGGGATAGGGTGGGGCAGAGTGATTGAGGAGAGAGGTTGTGAGGGAAGGGGTGTATGTGGTACTTATGATAATGGGGTGGGGGGGGGTAGGCTTGGCCCTTAAGACCCTCACAAACTTCTACAGATGCACCATTGAGAGCATCCTGTCGGGCTGTATCACCGCCTGGTACGACAATTGCACCGTCCGCAACCGCAGAGCTTTTCAGAGGGTGGTGCGGTCAGCACCCGGTGTCACAGGAAGGCCAAGAAGATCATCAAGGACCTCAGCCACCCGAGCCATGGACCCATGAGGGGGTTAGGACAGGTCCATCAAAGCTGGGACCGAGAGACTGAAAAACAGCTTCTATCTCAATGCCATCAGACGATTAAATAGTCACCACTAGCCGGCCTCTGCCCAGTACCCTGCCCTGAACTGAGTCGCAGTTTCTAGCCAGCTCCCGGCTGGAGTGTTGTAAAGCTCGCCACAATTGGACTTCTCTGGTGTGATAAATCATGCTTCACCATCGGGCAGTCCGACAAACAAATCTGGGTTTGGAGGATGCCAGGAGAATGTTATCTGCCCCAATGCATAGTGCAAACTATACATTTTGGTGGAGGAGGGATAATGGTATTGGGCTGTTTTTCACAGTTAGGGCTAGGCACCTTAGTTCCAGTGAAAGGAAATCTTAATGCTACAGTATACAATGACATTCTAGACAATTCTGTGCTTCCAACTTTGTGGCAACAGTTTGTGAAAGGCCCTTTCCTGTTTCAGCATGACAATGCTCCCTTGCATAAAGTGAGGTCCATACAGACATGGTGTGTCGAGATCGGTGTGGAAGAACTTGACTGGCCTACACAGAGCCCTGACCTCAACCCCATCGTACACCTTTGGGATGAATTGGAATGCCGACTGCGAGTAATAGGGAACCGCCCAACATCTTCACCTCACTAATGGTCTTCTGGCTGAATCGAAGCAAGGTGCGTGACCTTAATCTTTTAAACTTTCATGTCTCTCATCACACACTTTCACATGTATAGTCAGTCACACACTGACTAGGCCTGACACAGCACAAAATCCTATCTCATATAGGTCACCACTTGACTCAGCACTCCGATGTCTGAAGTCATTATGATACAAGGTCACCATAGGACTAAACCATTTTTTCCTTAGCTTACCATAAAAGAGATGAGGAGAATATCACTAGAATGGGACTGGGTAAGAATGCATTTATTGTACAAATAAAACATCATAACAACATGTTAGGAAAAGTTCTCCTGGGATTTTACTGACCACAAAAGAAGGTATACTTGCCAAAATATAATAAAGTACTGGTCAACAAATAAATGCAAAATGACTCACATTCGTATTTTTTAAAACTTTTATACACATGTCAAACAGTATTCCTCTCTGCCTTGCAGAGCACAGAAGAAACATCAGCCCACAGATAGAAGCAGGAGATTGAACTTCACTCAACTTTCTAGAGTTTTCCCTGTTAGTTAACACTATCAACGTTTCCCTTTACTGTGGCAATTGTGACAAATTGAGTTATTAGCCCAGTTATAGATAATGTGCAGTCAGCAATAGGAGAGTGATTCCTTCCTACAAGAGCACAACATGTCAACATTTCTAGAAATCTCTGAAAAGCTCGTCAAATAAAGAGCTTTTTTGTCTTAAAGGGGCAGTGTTGTAATTTGAGACAGGCATGAATAAGCGTAGTAGCCAATAGAGGGTAGCACAATTTGTCTGATTCTCTGTAATAATGGTATAAGAATAATAATGCATTTGAGTTGGTTTCTTGAATTAAACAACACAACAACATTTTCAGTCACCTTGTCTGAAGGACAAGTGGATAAACAGGTTAATGTCAAGCCCTGCATGGTTTTTTTCAAAAGTCTCACGGAATGTAGGCCTACGCTGAGAACCACACATTGGCTGCTACTGTAGGCTGAATGATAGAACAGCTATTTCCATGCATTATGGGATGCATTTTCTCCATTGTTTTTCATGGTAGGCCACTCTGGTAGGCCTACATTATGATCAAATAGCAACAGTAGCCTACTTGGCCACTGTTAAAACTGTAACTTAAAGCGAGTACAGCCTCAGTGTTCACAGTAAATGCATGCTGGAAGATGGACAGAATTTTCACAACATTCAAGTTTGCGCTCAGCAGACCTGAAATGTGCTAAATTCCCCCCCAAAATCAAGGGATCATTGATGTCAAATGATAGAATAAAAAAACATACCCCTGGTCTTTCTTCAGTTTGTTCAGGGTGATACTATATTTACATTGACATGTTTGTCATTTATTAGACGTTCTTATCCAGAGTCACTTACAACCTGATACAAAAGCCTGTGAATGTGTACAAATGATAACTTGCTATGCTTGCTAGTTACATTGTTTGCTATGTTGTAGACAATTCCTACCGTAGTAACTCTAGCTATCTATTGGAATTTGGGAAAGGGATCCCCCAACCCTTAAGGAAGTGCTTTGTAAACCATATTAATCAATTAATTAATCAAATGAGAATCATTGTCATATCCTGTTGACTTCTATTATTCTCCGGCCCACCTGGCTCTACAACTCATCATAATAATCACCTTATCAACCCTTCTTACAGAAAGGACACCGTACTAAAAAAGGAATATGAAAGCATTGAAGATTCTTTTCAGAATAAATAACAGTAAAATAAGTACATCGTAAACTCCATTGTCTTGGCTCCAGAGGAATGAAGTTATCCCTAGAAACGGATCTAAGGCCAGTGTTGAATCTCTTTCCTTAGTGGTGAAGGTTAGTACTTGAGCAGGGAAAACTCTTTCTAGATCTGGGCCAGAGGGAGAATTCCACCAGCAGCATCTCTCGAGTCGGGGTTAAGTGCTAGAGGTCAGGCTTCAAGGGCGCCCCCAAAAATGGTGGATAGATGAGATGTCCCACTCAGGCCGTTTACCATTGACCAAAAATGGTCAGTTCCTTTCTGCTTAAGGGGGTGGCTCTCCCATAGCACCATTGCATTAGTAGCTGGGTTTGGTCTGTTTAGTTTATTGACTGTATATGAACCAGAAAAAACTAACTAGTGGAATGTCTCGCTTCCTCTTCCGTCACTCTGGCGGCCCCCTCAGTGATTCATCGAAGAAGGACAGGGGGGCGTCTTGGCTGAGCAGGGGCATCCTCTCTCCAAGCACAGCGTCTCTGAAGTTTGGTCGTCTCCAGGCGTAGACTACACTGTTCAGACAGCCCTGCAGCGACACCGTCACCGCCTGCAACGACACCAAGATGGAGTATAGTGGGTACCCAACCAAAAAAAATCTGTGTTTATTTTCACACAATTTTTTGCCTAAATCCAATGACACGTTGATGTTTTTTTGTGTATTTCACATTGAATTCACGTTAGTTGACAACTCAACCAAATCAATGTCAGTTCAATGTCTAGTTTTGATTTACATCTGTGCCCAGTGGGTAAGGATAAAGCATTATGGGTGCTTATCTAGTGTCATTATTAATCTGACATAGTTAAAGAACGCTCTCTAGGTAGGGGAAAGGGAAATTAATTCTGGGTGATGGCATCTTGTTAGGGCTATGTATGTCTGCAGTCAGCAGTGAGATAGTTGTATAGAAATACTGACCTGTATAACATAGAGGGGGAAGAGCTTCTCTTTAGGTATGTCTGGCATCACAGACAGGACAACCAGAAGAAGAGCTGGGGAGAGAAAAAAAATAGGAGGTTGGAGATACACGCAGACAATGTGTGTGTGTATCAGAGGAGGCTGGTGGAAGGAGCTATCGGAGGACAGGCTCATTGTAATGGCTGGAATGGAGTAAAACACACTTTTCCATGTGTTATATTTGTTTGGTACACTTCCATTGATTCCGTTCCAGTCATTACAATGAGCCCGTCCTCTTATAGCTCCTCCCACCAGCCTCCTATGATGTGTGTGTGTGTGTGTGTGTGTGTGTGTGTGTGTGTGTGTGTGTGTGTGTGTGTGTGTGTGTGTGTGTGTGTGTGTGTGTGTGTGTGTGTGTGTGTGTGTGTGTGTGTGTGTGTGTGTGTGTGTGTGTGTGTGTGTGTGTGTGTGTGTGTGTTGGGATGACTTCGTGTACCTGGCGTCCAGCAGAAGATGATAACCACAATCATGTAGCGAACAGTGGAGAACACACCCCTCAGTCTTTTCCTTGAACGTGCATCTCCCTCCACAGGAAATAGTCCCTCATCGTACCTGCGATACAAGCTGTCCACCTTGTAGTAAACCACCTGCACAGGTACAGTACATCATCACTCATCATTTTCATGATCATCCTTCTTCATTACATTGGTTGTAAACTACTTAAACTACTGTAAATTAACCCATGTTGATATGGTAACTGTATTGTGTGTTGTATGCTAGACTAGTGAAGATGTCTGGTACTTACTGTGCAGCACACCAACACTAGTATCACACTGAAGAAGAGGAAGCCTCGCATGAACATGTCATGGATCTGTTCCTAAAAAACAAAACAAGGTCTCATTCAATATGCTCTCTAGTCCCTTCATAAACACACAGATACAACCCAGGTGTGGAACCAGGTATTTACTCACAATATCTGAGCAGTGGTCACTCCAGACATGCAAGAAGAGGATACAGCTAGGAGGAAACACAATCACAGAGAGACGTGAGATAAGGAATCCATTTCATTCATTCGATTTGTTTCGCAAGAGTATCTACATTTTCTCTCATTCGTGTCATAAGACAAATCTTGACAAAGACACACACACCTGGTGCAGTATGTGCTAACTTCACTGTTGTTTGCTGTCCCGTGTCCGGCTGGTACCAAGTCCACTGTGGTCAGGACTAAAGACATTGTGTACGCAAAGTACATCACCAACGGCGTAAACCTGTTGGGGCATCGCACACACAAACAGTTAGGGACATATGCTGCTTTTAAGACACTACGCAGATCAGTTTGGTTAAATCCAGGAATGTTTTTAGTTGGAAATTAAATAGTGACTCACCACACAAGTGTATTTACAGGCAAAACCACCACCCTTCGTCTACACTGGGACTGGGGGGAGAGAGAGATATTTGATTTTAGAATGAATCAAACAAAGTTGAGGTGTGTGTGTGTGCCCTTGGTGGAGGGTTGGGACCTCACCTCTTCCTCTCTTGGTCTCTCCCTCCATCTCTCGACAGCTTGCTTTGACTCCCAGGCATACACTATCACCAGCAGAAACGACACACAGTAAAATGTCTGGAACAGAGAACACACACACCATACACACATAAACACACCCACACAGAGTTAAATGTATAGACAGAAAACACACAGTAAAGTGTTGAGAACAGGAAGCGCACTCTGTCTCTATAAACGACAGAGCATAATGTCATGCTCCATGACATAACACAGGTTAGAACAGTTCCTCCACCCCAGATGTACTGCTTCTTCACACTCTGTCTCTATAAACGACAGAGCATAATGTCATGCTCCATGACATAACACAGGTTATGTTCTGTCTGTCCTGCACATTCATCTGCTGGTATGTGAATGTGAAGTCTAAACAAACATGAACTAAAATGCTTTTAAAGTTGGATCACTCGCGCTGAAGCACTCAAAGACAGACTATGTACAGTATCTATGCCTTACCTATACCATTCTAGTCTTTGTATGAACCACATTTCAAGTAATTCATAGATCTGTAGTGCGTCTCAAAGCTGTAGAGTGTTTTTTAAGGAGACCACGTACAAAATTGAACTCGATTGTATCTACAGAACGTTCATTCTAAGTTGAGGATTGTTATCGTGCACTATCCCTGCAAATAAGAACCACAGTAGGCTGGCTCACCAGTGACAGAGGCAGTAGGTGTTTACAGATTAACACACTGTCGGTGAAGCTGTCGGTCTCATTCATTGCGTTGGTGAACATCAAGGTGGCTGCTGCCAACAGATCAGCTACAGCCAGCTGGACCAGGGGATTCACCTAGAGAGACACAGGCGTGTGTTAGCAAAACTAAGAGAAAATGACAGCAACATTGTACATCAACGGCCACAGAATATAGCCTGTCTAATGTGCTTGAGGTAAGTGGGAATAGACTTGATATCATTCATAGCCGTGGTGTTACAGCGTCTGTAAGACCGTGTCAAGGGTCACATTGGTCCCATCACCAACATTTCTGACAGTGCTCTGGATGGGTTATTGTATGTTTAGACTCCATGGACACTCAGTAAATAGTTTGTACTGGTACTGTTCGTTCCCTGTTCTATAGTTCAGCTATTATTGTCCCTTTGTCCAGCCAGCCTTTGTGACCCTACTAGAATATTCTTCTGACTTTAGCTGGAGTTGATAGAGCACACAGTCCTATAGTTCTGCCTCAATGAGGGAGTATAGACACAGGCAGACAGAGAGGGAGTAGCCTGGGCCACGTTCAGCTGGCCACAACGTTTCAGGAAACATAATGATTGTGTTTTGTAGAAAAAACATTTAGAGTAAGGAATCATGTCAGCTCTATTCATGACTATTCTACCTGCAATGTTCAGGTAGTTACATCCTGAGTGAACCTGGTAGACAGATATTTAGCCAAGACACCGCCTTGGAAATCATTTTTACAATAACTAAGTTGCATTATCACACTCACACACACACACACACAGGTACACATAAGCACACACACACAAGCATGAACACACACAAATGCACGCACACGCACACACACACACACACACACACACACACACACACACACACACACACACACACACACACACACACACACACACACACACACACACACACACACACACACACACACACACATTCTCTTCTCATCCACCCACCTGTTCTTGTAAGTGCCTCCTCCTTGCGATGGAAACCACCAGCACTGAAAAACTCCCAATCAAGCTGTACGCAGAAAGTAAAATACCTCAATACTGATTGTATAAAATTATAGCACTATTACATAACATTCAATCATTTCATTCAGCATGTTCAAAGGTTGTGATGGACACACACACACACACACACACACACACACACACACACACACACACACACACACACACACACACACACACACACACACACACACACACACACACACACACACACACACACACACACACACACACACACACATTTGTTTTACTATCATTGTGGGGACCAAACAATTGATTCCCAACCCTTAACCCTAACCCTTAACCTTAACCCCTAATCCAAATTTTAACCCTAAACATCAACCTTACGCCTAAAATAGCCTTTTTACTTGCGGGGACCAGCAAAATGTCCGCACTTGTCAGAATTGTCCTTGTTTTGCTATCCATGTGAGGACTTCTGGGCCCCACAAGGATAGTAAAACCAAACGCACACACACACACACACACACACACACACACACACACACACACACACACACACCACACACACACACACACACACACACACACACACACACACACACACACACACACACACACACACACACTGTGGAGGGGGCTTGGTTGAGGTTATTTAGTAAAAAGGGGGAGCTGTCCAGCCGAGTAGGTGCTGAAATGGGAGGCTAACAACTCAAAAATCACCCACTCATCTCAATTCCTCTGCAATCAGATATAGGCTACATACATTCAAATATAAGAAGTCAAGAAAAAGAACAAGGTAGCCTCAAAAATTACGTGTATAAAACTTGACCCAAAATAAACGTAACAAATCAAGCGGTTCTTTGCAGCCAAGCAACAAACTCCTCATCTGCTATGCAGGCTTAAATTGCACTATGGTAGTGGTGTAACGAGCTATGGTTAGACATAGAAACATAGTGCTTTATATTTTTCTATGGGCCCAGGCTATGACGAGTTAGGATACATTCAGCATTGCAGTATTAACATGCATGTCAGGTTGCTCAACTGGTCTGACTGGCAACACTGAAGAAATATGAATCTGGAAAGATGGGAGGCCAAACGTGTTATTATGACTTGACACGTGAAGTCAACTTCTCAGTGGTGTAGCTTGCCAGTCTGCATTTTCAACAGCAACAAACTAAAATATGTTCTAGACTAACCTACTTTAAATTGGTTTGATTTGAAAACACATAGGTAAAGTTATTTTCACTACACTTAAGAGCAGATTAATGTAGAAACAGCTAGACCTAAATGTCCTCAAATCCTAGCCAACATGAATGCAACACTTTACATCCATGTGTCACAGATAGCATAAGGGTGTTTGAAGTCAGATGTGCTTACCTTAAAGACAGAGATACTAGGTACACAGTCGAGAGACCAGTGATCTAAATAAAGGAAGAACATAAAATCAATTCAATAGTGTATTAAAATAGCCTACTATATAAAACAGACTGAGCCTGGGTTTATAGCACCAATGCAGCTCTGTATGGACCTCTGTACGGATCCACTAGGCCTATAGCTATACCTAAAATGTAAATAGGTTTAGGATACACATCAATTTACTTGCACTAATCAGTAAAAAAATATTTCATACCTGGTCGTTACTTAAAGTTCCATTCGAAGGATCCATAGTGAATGAGCCGCACAATTGCCACCTTGGCAAAGTTATTCAAAGCGCACCCGTCCTTAGCCTGAAATAAAGAACGCGTTATCCATGTGGTCCACAGCACAAAAGATATGATTCTTTCCATAAATCTGAGTGGGTTATTAACAGACGGCCCCGCCCATGGCACAAAGATATCTGCACCTTGGACCTGTCTGTCACGTGTCCACTTACCTGCACAATGAAAAGTCCCACGGCATGGGACAGGTGAAGGAATGTCCCCTCGGGAATGCCGTGCATGGCTTTCTTTTGCCTGTCAATGAACCATGACTCATACAGGTTTGGAGATTTTTAGAAAAGGCCAGAGTGGGAAATGCATCCTTGCATAACCTGGAGAATCCAGAATATGGGGCCATTGAAGTTATTTCTTTATGGGACACACAAATACAGGAGAAAGGAGGAGAAATACTAAAATGCAGTAAAAACATTGTTTACTCTAAATACCCGGTTAACACGTTTCTCTGTGATAGTAGACTGTGATAGTAGACTGTGATACTAGGTTAGCAGCCCTAGGTGTCTGTTACACGCTCTATAACCACTGTGATTATTATTTGACCATGCTGGCCATCTATGAACATTTCAACATCTTGTAGAACAATCCTTAATGGCCATGTATGCTATAATCTCCACCAGCACAGCCAGATAAGAACTGGCCACCCCTCAGAGCCTGGTTCCTCTCGGTTTCTTCCTAGGTTCCAGCCTTTTTAGGGAGTTTTTCCAATCCACTGTGCTTCCAGATTGCTTGATCTTGTTTTAGTCTGTGTATCTGTATAAGCACTTTGTGATAACTGCGGATGTAAAAAGTGCTTTATAAAATAAATGTGATGGATTGATTGGGGCAGCACACTCCTGATAACACAGAAGTCTCATGTTTTGCACAACTATTGCACAGAATATCCTCAGTTAGTCTGGTGTGCTTTACAGCTGTCGTGTGTGTGCACGTCGTGCGTGCAAATTCAAACAATCTCTATTATGTGTGACATTGGTCCCTGCCCATTGCAGAAACAAACACATGACATCCCTCACACTTCAAAATTTAAAAACCAATGATGAATTATATACACTACTTGACCAAAAGTATGTGGACACCTGCTTGTCGAACATCTCGTTCCAAAATCATGGACAATAATATGGAGTTTGTCCCCCCTTTGCTGCTATAACAGCCTCCACTCTTTGAAGGCTTTCCACTAGATGTTGGAACATTGCTGTGGGGACTTGCTTCCATTCAGTCACAAGAGCATTAGTGAGGTTGGGCACTGATGTTGGGAGTCTGCATTCAAATTAATCTCAAAGGTATTCGATGGGGTTGAGGTCAGGGCTCTGTGCAGGCCAGTCAAGTTCTTCCACACCGATCTCCACAAACCATTCCTGTATGGACCTCGCTTTGTGCATGGGGGCATTCCCATACTGAAACAGGAAAGGGCCTTCTCCAAACTGTTTCCACGAGGTTGGAATCACAGAATTGTCTAGAATGTATTGTATGCTGTAGCGTTAAGATTTCCCTTTACTGGAACTAAGGGGCCTAGCTCGAACCATGAAATACAGACCCAGACCAATATTCCTCCTCCACCCAACTTTACAGTTGGCACTAAGGTTTATGGCTGGTAGCGTTCTCCTGTTCTCCTGGCATCTGCAAAACCCAGATTAATCCGTTGGACTGGCAGATTATGAAATGTGATTCATCACTCCAGAGAACGCATTTCCACTGCTCCAGAGTCCAATGGTGGCAAGCTTTACACCCCTCCAGCTGATGCTTGGCATTGTGCATGGTGATCTTAGGCTTGTGTGCGGCTGCTTGGCCATGGAAACCCATTTCATGAAGCTCCCGACAAACAGTTTATTGTGCTGACTTTGCTTCCAGAGGGAGTTTGAAACTTGGTAGTCAGTGTTGCAACCGAGGACAGAAAAATTCTGTGAGTTTATGTGGCCTACCACTTCGCGCTGAGCCAATGTTGCTCCTACTTACAATTGACCAGGGCAGCTCGAGCAGGTTGAAAAGGTGGCATCCTATGACGGTGCCACGTTGAATGTCACTGAGCTCTTCAGGAAGGCCATTCTACTGCCAATGTTTTGTCTATGAAGATTACATGGCTGTGTGCTCGATTTTATACAACAGTCAGCAACGGGTGTGGCTGAAATAGCCAAATACACTAATTTGACCACATACTGTCCACATACTTTTGTACTTCTATATAAATGCAGTACATCGACTATTCCTCGGGAAATACTGACCAGAGGGTCAATCTGATGTGACATTAGTTCGCATTGCAATAACAGCGTAACCGTGTTGTAAGGACATCTGGTGCCACCCAATTGAACTGCATCTGGCTGGCAAACATGTTACCATTTAACTCATTTTTTTATGTGATACAAATGAGTAGTGTTGGATCGGTCGAACCCGTAAATGCAGAGTTGTTTTACTTACGATAATGTTTGTCAAGACAACTGGTCTTGCATTAGTGCGTTAATATTATTGCTGTTGTTTAATTTCCATCACCACATTGAACCCACTGTATTACTAATAAAGTTGAGTCAAATAGATGACGTCGGGAGTTCCACGTTGGCCCGGACGTGGCAGCAGCATCAGAGGACAGAAATAAACGATTCTTGCTTTGGGTGTCACAAACATAACGATTCACGCCTCGTCTCAACAACGGCAAGAATTTAGAAAAGCTTTGCTTAAAATTTTGACATTCACTCACAACATGGGGCTTCTCATCTCGTCAGTTTTTACCAGACTGTTCGGCAAGAAACAGATGAGAATACTTATGGGTAAGTGTCAGCTGAGTCTTTATTGAGTGAGTAGCCCATGAAGAAAAACTGATTCGTTGGAGCCAAAAGATGTAGCTTGACGATTCAATAGTAACGGTAACAAATTAGCTACGTTAGTTAACATTAAAGTAACGTTAGTAAATATTTGTTAGTGTTGCTAACTGCTACATTACTGTAGCTAGCTAACGTTAACTCACTCGTATTTCATATGTCACAACGATTCATGCTATGATGCTGGTGAAGTTGTTTTGCGCATCTACAGTTGCTGGTCATAAAAAAAAAAAACTGTTTTTTTGGTTCATTGTGTCAACTAACTTACAGAAAGTTCATAGCCAACTAGCTAACACACATACCTATCTACTCTAGCAATGTCTTCTTTGAGTAGTTTCTCTTGAGTAGTTTGTTAGTTCTAGTTAACGTTAGCTAGCCATTTTAGCTTCTCTGTCATTTGAATGGTGGATTTTCGTATCTTCAAACAGCTGTATCGTTTTGGACAGTCAAGTGTCAATGCGACAGTGTAGACATGTTTGTGATTGCTCGCTCATGCTTGCAGTTGTATGTGCGAATGAGATCTCGTTATTTTAATCATAACGTTTGTGTTTTCTCAGTTGGCTTGGATGCTGCAGGGAAAACCACTATCTTGTACAAACTGAAGCTGGGAGAAATAGTGACCACCATTCCAACTATTGGTAAAACACACTGTCACACCCACCACCTTTCACCCTCCAGTCTCAACTGTTCCTACTCGAATTACCTTTGTTGATGATCACCATAGCTAGGTATATTGGAGTCACTAATCACATTCAGAGTGTACGAAACAGGAACCCCTGCTCGTTCCTTGACATCGACTGACCAGGTGAATCCAGATGACAGCTATGATCTCTTATTGATGTCACGTGTTAAATCCACTTCAATCAGTGTAGATGGAGGAGACAGGTTAAAGATGGAATTTGAACCCTTTAGACATAGTTTGTGTGTGCCATTCAGTGTGAATGGACAAGACAAAATATTTAAGTGCCTTTGAAATAGGTATGGTAGTAGGTGCCAGGTTTACAGTTTGAGTGTCAAGAACTGTAACGCTGCTGAGTTTTTCACAAGCAACAGTTTCCTGTGTGTATCAAGAATGGTTCTTCAGCCATATTAGATCCAGCCAACTTGACACAACTGTGGGAAGCATTGGAGTCACCATGGGCCAGCATCTCTGTGTTCCTAATGTTTTGTACACATTGTATGTAGCCTAATATTGACATCCATAAATTGTGGGAGTGACATTTAAAACCAATACATGCATAAATACAGTCCACCACACACCCTCAAAGTTTACAAGGTGATAGCTCATGTGACGACAATTGTTTTTGAACACTGGAAATTAGAAATGTCTATTTGTTTAAGTCCCTTAATGGTGTGTGTGTGGGTGACAGGCTTTAACGTGGAGACGGTGGAGTACAAGAACATCTGCTTCACAGTGTGGGATGTGGGTGGTCAGGACAAGATCAGACCTCTCTGGAGACACTACTTCCAGAACACACAGGTAAACTCACGCACCAAAAGGAAACCGGGGAGGCTACACTACAGCCTGCTCTTTTATTCCTCTTATGTAATGCCTCTGGGCATCCTCCTGACTGTCCCTGCCCTGCTCTGACTTTGTGTTCCTCCCTCAGGGTCTGATCTTTGTAGTAGACAGCAACGACAGAGAGAGAGTGGCGGAGTCTGCAGAGGAGCTCTCCAAAATGGTGGGTACAGTGCTCTAGATTCAAATAAAAAATATTGGTGCTCACACTGGTGCTCACAAAATATTCTGGAGCTCCCATCTTTAAAAAGTTAGAAGCACCACGTGACATTTAGGAACACCTGAAAATGTTATTTAAATGTTTTGTTTTTTTAATTCAGAGAGCCTATATTGTGCCTAAGTTAATTCTAGCTGCTCTTGACACCTGTTGTGCCCTAGAAACGAATATGTAACATTGTAAATTAGAGCTGAACGATATATCGGTGAACATATCGAAATCGGACAATATTAGCTAAAAATGCAAACATCAGTATTGGCCGATGTCAAAGCTGACGTGCATACCTATATATCGTATGTACGTGATGTAATGACGCCATGTAAAATGTTGCGGTACACCTGCAACACAGCATTCCTAACCTAGCCCACAATGTCTGCTATGTGGATCGAGCAGTCATTTGAAAGAGTAAGAATTTCAGTGTGACTCAAAAGGCAAAATCCATTTAAGCCAAGATGATGGAATTCATTGCCCTTGACAATCAACCGTTCTGTGTCGTGGATGATGTTGGCTTTCGCCAACTGGTCGAGCACTGGTACACACTATCAAGTGCGCTAATTTTTAAATGTTGCCCCGGAGTTATACAATAATAGCGTCATGCATACTATGGAACACAGTTTGGGTCTTTGCGTTTCAAAAAAGATACAGTAGCACTGTCAAAGCTGTGCAAACAAGCAAACGCTGGCCACGAAACGTGTTTACAATACCTATTTGGTAATAAAGCATAATCTGTTCGACCGCAACTTCTGGGGTAGCTAGATTTAGCTTGGTACCTAGCTAGTGCCAATACAACCAGCCTGAAAACAATGACCAGTGGAAACTGCAGTCATTTTCATTATTCTCACTTGTTGTTTGCCTATTCAAATTGAAATTCAGTTCATGAAAATAAATAGCTAGCCAGCCACTTAACCCTGTTGCCCAAAGCTAACGTTATAAGCAGCCAGCTAGCTTCATCTGGCTAGTGAGGCTTGACCGGACTTGGTTATGTATTGTGAAACTAGCCACAATAAGGATTAGGTACAATAGTGGAATTTGCGGTGTGTCTTCAAAATAAAAGTATATAGTTGACAGTGAATCAAATGAATACAAATAGTAGAATTATGTCATACTTTTATTTTGAAGGCTAACTGCAAAGTCCACTATTGTGGCTAATCCTTATTGTGGCTAGCTTCACATAGATGTCCGACCACCATTAATCAAACAAGAACTGTCTTATAAATTAGGGTTATTTTCAATTACTCCTAGCGATATAGTTAGCTAGCTAACTATATTGCTACTGAAACAGAATGTCTTACTATGTTTTTGGGGAAGAACATTGTTTGCATCCATGTGCTAGCTAGCTTTTTATGACCAGCACTGTAGGTGCACGAGACAACTTTATCAGCATACGTATCGAATCGTTGTGACATATGAGTGATAGTGTAATAACTACGTAAACAATGTGTTAAATTATGTGACGTGCATTCATATTCAGGTCCTTGGTCAACAAGCTTATTTCACACGTCAAGTAGTGTTATTTGACTTGTCATTTTTTTGACATGCAAAGACCCAAACGGCGTTCCATAGCAATCCTGGTTGAGAATGAAACGACTGAACAAATAAGTGACGAAACAGCACAGCAAGTAAGTGAAAGAAAAAATAGGGACATGCGTAAATGCCAACAAAATAACTATTTGGTCAGGGGGGTGTGCGTGTGACCTTTATTTAACTAGGCAAGTAAGTTAAGATTAAATTCTTATTTACAATGATGGCCTACCCCGGCCAAACCCGGATGAAGCTGGGCCAATTGTGCGCCGCCCTATGGGACTCCCAATCGCGGGCGGATGTGATACAGCCTGGATTTGAACTCGGGACTGTAGTGATGCCTCTTGCACTGAGATGCAGTGTCTTAGACTGCTGCGTCCATGTGTATGTGTTAACTATTTAACTGTACTAGAATGCTTAAAAGGCTGCAAAAATGTTAAATGAGTATCGTTTCTTTTTGGCAAGGAAGATATCGGTATCGGCCAAAAATGTCATATCGGTGCATCACTATTGTGTAGACATTAGTTTATTATGAAAGCTAAAATGTTGATACAAATATTTGGATATACTGGTAAAGTTACCAGACAGGTATACTACAAAGCAGGATCAATGAGTTAGCCAGTTAACTTTGATAAACAACTAGAAATAACTACTGATTTTTCTGGTTCGTTGGTTGTTTTTGGTGGTTGATTCCATTAGACCATGCCCATTTCAAGCTTATACCACCCAAAAAATGTTATTTCAGAATATTTGGGCAAGTTAGCTGGCTAATTCATTGATGCTGCTTTGTAGTATTCTACTCTAGTTAGCTAGATAGCCATTGAGTTAACAGGGCTGAACAAAGTGTAACAAATGGTTGTCAACGTGCGAGTAGTTTTAGAATGACCCGCGACATGATTTATCAATGTGAAATGCGCTCTGGGAAGATGCATTTTGAGCTGGTAATATGGGCCGGATCTTTTGACCTGGTTGGTCTAGAAATGAAGCCGTTTGCGCTGCAGTAATGGTGCACCCATGACTCTTATGAATCTGCACACATTTGTTTCTCTAGGGCACTCGGAAACAACGGTACATCAAAGCTTAATCATTACAACAATTATCTGGGAGGTTTTTCCACACAGTGCTCCCAAAATAAAACTCCTGATCAGAGCAAAATATTTAGTCTCCTGTGCAACCAAATTAGTTGCACTTTAGAGCCCTGGGTAGGAATATTTACTCTATGTATGAGATGTAGCCAGCTATTAGTAGGTATATTTAGTGTTGGTATGGTATGTAGGCCTATAGGCCTGGTCTGTTTATTTATAATTGACTGGACATTGCAACTTGGTGGGGGTGCACACTCCCATTTACATCGACGGGGCTGCAGTGCAGAGGGACAAGAGCATCAAATTCCTCGGTGTCCACATAACTGAGGACTTAACATGGTCCTCTCACACCAGAAGGGTTGTGAGGAAGCCACGGCAACACCTCTTCTCCTCAGGAAGCTGAAACGTTTTGCATGGCCCCTCAGATACTCAGAAACTTTTACAGCTGCACTATTGAGAGCATCCTAACTGGTTGTACCAGCGCCTAGTATGGCAACTCCACCGCCCATGACCGGAAGGCCCTACAGAAGGTGGTGCGGATGGCCCAGCTCCCAGGACATATATGCCAGCCGGTGGAACAATTGCCCAAAACTCCAGCTACCTGAGACATGGGCTGTTCTCCATACTCCTGTACGGCAGGCAGTACTGGTGCATCAAAGCTCAGACAGACTCCTAAACAGCTTCTATCCCTTGGCCATAACTATTAGATGGCTAACAACTACTCCTCTCCCACAGACCATCCAAACGGACTCTATGCCCATCCACAGGTCTCTACCCACTCAGACACAACTTGCACTGCTGCTAAAATGATTATTGATTAGATATATTACTTCCTTAAGATGCTGTAGATTGATTGCCAATACCGTTAGTATTTATCCTGTTACTGGTCACTATTACCCCTGTTTACGTGTGTGTATACACTACTGTTCAAAAGTTTTGGGTAATTTGTAAATGTAATTGTTTTCCATGTAAACATACATGACATTAGTTACAAAATTAATAGGAAATATAGTCAAGACATTGACAAGGTAATAAATAATCATTTTTAATTGAAATAATTGTGTCCTTCAAACTTTGCTTTTGTCAAAGACTTTCGTCAAAGACAACCTTGCAGACTGTTGGCATTCTAGTTGTCAATTTGTTGAGGTAATCTGAAGAGATTTCACCCCATGCTTCCTGAAGCACCTCCCACAAGTTGGATTGGCTTGATGGGCACTTCTTACGTACCATACAGTCAAGCTGCTCCCACAACTGATCAATAGGGTTGAGATCCTGTGACTGTGCTGACTACTCCATTATAGACAGAATACCAGCTGACTGCTTCTTCCCTAAATAGTTCTTGCATAGTTTGGAGCTGTGCTATTGGTCATTGTCCTGTTTGAGAAGAAAGTGCTTTGTTTCTGGCCATTTTGAGCCTGTAATCGAACCCACAAATGCTGATGCTCCAGATACTCAACTAGTCTCAAGAAGGCCTGTTTTATTGCTTATTTTAATCAGAACAACAGTTATCAGCTGTGCTAACACAATGTGCCATTGGAACACAGGAGTGATGGTTGCTGATAATGGGCCTCAGTACACCGATGTAGATGTTCCATTAAAAATATGCGGTTTCCAGCATTTTCATTTACAACATTAACAATGTCTACACTGTATTTCTGATTAATTTGATGTTATTTTAATGCACAAAAATGTCCTTGTTTTTGAAAGAAAAGCACATTTCTAAGTGACCCCAAAGTTTTGAACGGTTGTGCGTATAATTGGTATATTACCAAAATTATTTATATATTCATGCTACCAGTCACTTTTTCAGCCCTGTTTGCTTGAATATTCTACCAGTCACTTTATGTATAAACCTACCTTAACCACTCCTGTACCTGCACATTGAATAAGGTACTGACACCGACGTGTATATACTTGTGTACCTTATACAATAAACTATGACGAGTTATTCTATCACTGCATTGTTGGGAACGCCCTCAAGGTAAGAATTACTGTACTGTTTTACATCTCTTGTGTCCTGTGCACGTGGTGAATAAGCTTTGAAACTCAGTATCCCAAACTAGCGATCTATTCACTCTGCCCCCCCCAGCTCCAGGAGGACGAGTTGAGAGAAGCAGTATTGCTGGTGTTTGCTAACAAGCAGGACCTTCCCAACGCTATGGCGGTCAGCGACCTCACGGACAAACTGGGACTGCAGAGCCTCCGCAGCAGAGTGGTGAGTCTCACTCACACCCGTGTAAACTCCGGCATAGACATACACGCACACTGCTCAATGTTTTTCTTTTTTTTTTTTTTCCTCAGTGGCACGTGCAGGCGACCTGTGCGACGCAGGGCACAGGACTGTATGAAGGACTGGACTGGCTTTCCAATGAGCTGTCCAAGCAGTAATACCGGACATCACAAGCGAGAGAAGCAGAGAACGATAGAGGATGAGAACACCTCAGAGAGACTGACACCTTTAATCAACTTTGGTCTTGAAGAACCTGTGCCCCTAGAGTGGACAGAACTTGTGGACAATGCAATCAATACCTATTGGAACATGTTATGTTACTACTCTTTTTACTTTGTCATCCTTTCAGATACTTGTCTAATCTTCATATTTTCCCCAACCTCGCAGCAGATAAACTGTCGCTCTTTTGCATGTTTAGAAATTGCTGCTCTGAGACACCTTGGAGACGACCCCTCTTTCCTCTGCACATTGTTCAGCTTGGTCGAAGTTGCCCCAAAACGCTGATCCTGGATCACTTTTTTAAAATCTTTTTTTTTTATATGCTTATGATTAGGATTGGGTGTGTTGTAATCTGATCCTAGATCTGTGGTTAAGGGCAACTTCTACCTCAAACTGTTCAGCTCCACTAGACTTCATGGACATTTTCATTGAAACAACCTTGCCCCTCACCCCTGTGACCTCATTGCCATTCTGTCACCTCGGTAAGGACAGAAGCTTCTAGAATGAGATGAAGACACTGATGCCATAAACCTCAAGATGTTTGAGGAAGTTTTTGTGCCCTGGAAGCCAAATGGAACTCCTTTTAGTGAATGGAACCACTGGAAACAGTTGGCTCTTGGTACTTCCTATTTTCTTCATCTCATTGTAGAGTAGGTTTGCTCTGGGTTCTCCACATGTCCTTTTTATTTTTTATGCAATAACCCATTTCCTTATGTGCTTTGATCTAAACTGGGAATCTGAAATGGTTAGGTAGTTGCTGCCACTAAGCATTGAAACGGGCTGGATACTTTTTCATCCACCTTATGGTTCAGGTTAGGATGGGTTATCTGATGTAGGAGCTGTGTTTAGGTACAACTTCTACCTCAAGCAAGTTGAAACCACACAAGGCTGTTTTGTGAGTATAAGCAGCACCTAACCCAGACTGTGCCTGTTCTAATACTTAAATGTTTTCTTCCCTCCTGCCCTTCCTTGAATTTTATTAGATTTAAGAAGTACTGGCTTGAAACAATGCAGTGGAAACCTTGTCCTCACTTGACCAATCTTTGATAACCTGAAGGAAAGGGAAGAAGCAGAAATGGTGTTTTCTAAGCATTGGAACAAGGCCAATATCAGTGTTGTATAGTGCAGGGGCATGCTTTGGTTCAGCTGCGCATGATTGTGGTTAGGTGTGCTCTTCTGGCTGATTTTGCACACTTAATCTGACTCTTCCACACACCCCTACTCAATCTCCCTGGGCTAGGCATACATTCCAGCTGACTGACTGCTTCTGGAAGCTGCCTCACAACTTTGAATGATGTGATAACTAATTGTTTTACAAAAGATCTCTAAATAAATTCACCTGTTAAATTGTGTTCTGAGGATTTAACTTTGCCTGTCTATGTTCATGTGTTCTGGCTATTTCAGTATAAGTCTGTAATTCTCTGTAGGTTGCGTTAAGGAATGTGTAATGTGCTTCATGTTTGGCAGTCAAACGCTTTAGGTCTCTCTGGTGGAAGTGAATTTGCTTCTTTCTGGTATTGTTCCAAAGCAAACAGTAGACAAACCTTTGTGTGACTGTGCACATTCACTTGCCTGGCTGAGTGGTAATCTGGAATTAGATGAAATGAGGACCAAACTGATGCAAATGACTTCTGTCTAATGTCCTTGATGTCACACTGTGCCTCATTCAAGGTTTACCAAAAATATAGAGGGGGTGTGACACCATAGTCCACACTACCACATCTCGGTGTAGGGTGAAGTTGCCTATAGACACTGATCTTGGGACAGTTTAGCATTTTCCCTGCTAATGGTTAGGATTTGGGGAGGGGAAGCTGATCCTAGATCTGTACCTAGGGTAACATCATCCTGGAGCCCATGTCTCTTCGGCCTTCCTATTGGTTGTAGTGCTGTACATCAACTAGAAGAATCTTTAGTTTTTCACATACTTTCAGGTACAATGATATCACACCAGTTGTCTTAGTTTAATGGAAATTGGGCGGCAGGTAGCCTAGCCGCGGGTTGTTACCGAAAGGTTGCTGATTTGGATCCCAGAGCCAACTAAGTGAAATCTGTATGTGCCCTTAACCCTATTTGATTCTGTAAATTGTGGATAAAATCATCTGCTAAATTTTACTTTCTAATGTGCTACGCAGCTGAATCAAATAACCAACTCATCATCATGCTTTGATTATGTGAATCAGCTGTTTAGTGTTGGGGGGGGGGAAAGAAAAAAAAAATGTGAACCCGGGGTGTTCCAGGACCGAATTTGGTAACATGTAATTAGAGGACTGAAACATTCAGACAGATCTTGATGGCAGTTGTTATCCAACAGAGGGGGTCGTTAGCATGGTAGCGTGTGTGTCAGCCCAGGTAGTTTTTGTTGGGAGGGGTGGGGTACAAGCTGTGTTTGTGCTATGTCAGTAATATGAAATGTGATATCTTTGTCTCAAATTACAGATAAGTAATTTATGGAGTAAAGAGAGTGGATTGGTCAAAAAATACAGTAGGAATTATCCTCATTCACAAGGGTCCTTTTTATTTGTGTAACAGCAAAGACCAACCTGTTGAGTCAAATCAAATGTTATTTGTCACATGCTTTGTAAACGACAGGTGTAGGCTAACAGTGAAATGCTTTTGCAACAATATAGACATTCAAATAAATCAAATGAAATCGTGACAAGCGGAATACACAGTGAATAACAATCGAGTACAAATAACATGGCTACAGTGTATGTACAGGGAATACCAGTACTGAGTCGCTATGCATGGGTACGAGGTAGAGATACTGTAGGAAGGGGTAAATTGTCTTGGCAACAGGATAGATAGTAGGCAGTGGCAGCAGCGTGTGTGTGATGTCAGTATGCATGTGTTGGGGTGTCAGTGTAATTATGTGTGAGTGTGCATAGTCAGTGCAAGTTGGTGTTGGAGTTGGTGCAAAAAAGAGTCAATGCAGATAGTCCAGGTAGTTATTTAGGAGTCTAAAGGCTTGGGGGTAGAAGCTGTTCAGGGTTCTGTTGGTTCCATACTTGGTGCATTAGTGAAGAGAACAGTGATGTACTGTGCCGTACTCACCACCCTCTGTAGTTCCTTGCGGTCGGGTGCCTTGCTGTGATGCAGCTAATCAAGATGCTCTCAATTGTGGAGCTGAGGGCCCATGCCAAATCTTTTCAGCCTCTTGAGGGGAACTAGGCGCTGTCGTGCCTTCTTCACAACTGTGTGGGTGTACGTGGACCATGTTAATTCCTTAGTGATGTGGACACTGAGGAACTTGAACCTCTCGACCCACTCCACTACAGCCCCATCGATCTGGATGGAGGTGTGCTCGCGCCTCTGTTTCCTGTAGTAAATGTGTGCTCGCGCCTCTGTTTCCTGTAGTCCACGATCAGATCCGTTGTCTTGCTGACTTTGAGGGAGAGGCTGTCCTGCCAGCACACTGCCAGGTCTCTGACCTCCCTGTAGGTAGTCTGCCTCATTGTCGTCAGTGATCAGTCCTACCACCGTCGTGTTGTCAGCATACTTGATGATGGTGTTTGGGTTGTGCACAGCTGCACATGGGTGAACAGGGAGTACAGGAAAGGACAAGCACACACCCCTGAGAGGCCCCTGTGTTGATGATATTTTCTGATGTGTTGTTGCCTACCCTCACCGCCTGGAGGTGGCCAGTCATGAATCCAGTTGCAGAGGGAGTTTTTCAGTCCCAAGGGCCTGAGATTGGGGATGAGCTTTGAGGGGACTATGGTGTTGAATGCTGAGCTATAGTCAATGAACAGCATTCTTACATAGCTATTCATTTTGTCCAGGTGGGTGAGGGCAGTGTGGAGTGCAATAGAGATTCTGTGGATCTGTTTGGGCAAATTGGAGTGGGTCTATAGTTTCTGGGATAATGGTGTTAATGTGAGGCACGTGAGTGCTATGGGTGTGTAGTCATTTAGGCAGGTTACCTTAGTGTTCTATGCACAGGCACTATGGTGGTCTGCTTGAAACATGTTGGTATTACAGATTCAATCAGGGACATGTTGAAAATGTCAGTGAAGACACCTGCCAGTTGGTCAGCACAAGCCCGGAGCACACGTCCTGGTAATCGGTCTGTGAATGTTGAATGTTGACCTGTTTAAAGGTCTTACTCACGTCGGCTACGGAGAGCGTGATCACACAGTCGTCCGGAACAGCTTGCCTCGAAGCGAGCATAGAAGTGATTTAGCTCGTCTGGTAGGCTAGTGTCACTGGCAGCTCGCGGCTGTGCTTCCCTTTGTAGTCTGTAATAGTTTGCAAGCCCTGCCACATAAGACGAGCGTCAGAGCCGGTCTAGTACGATTCAATCTTAGCCCTGTATTGACTCTTTACCTGTTTGATGGTTCGTCGGAAGGCATAGCAGGATTTCTTATAAGCTTCCAGGTTAGAGTCCTGCACCTTGAAAGCTCTACCCGGCAGCTCTACCCTTGGGCTAAATTGCTGTGAGCGCTGCTATCTGGATACTGCCAGATTCCGTATAGTGGGAGAGACGCGAAAGTCCAGCTAGCCTAGCTGCCTCCGCAGCCTCAAATGGAGGCCACTATTGAACGTTTCCAACGTTGCAGAAGCTGCATTTACTTTGCTTTGTTCCAGGACAATGTGGACCACGTTGACTTTCAATGTAGCAACTTCTTGCTTGCGGAGGACTACAGGAGCGAAGTAACTACTCTTAGCAAGCAAGTAGCAAACCTACATAAGCTACTGGGGAACCCATGCCCACCTACTTTTATTTTTCTTCCACCCCAGTAGCCGGACGTCGCTCTGGTCTGGTGGAAGTTTCACCGCCGTGTCGGCTCCACAGCCGACTGGCCGGTTCTAGGCAGGGTTCCATCCCCGAAGGGGTCTCCCCTTCCCTGGAGAACGGAGCTGATCTCAACCCAACCAACCAGCCATGGAGGTACGTCACTCGCCGTGGAAGTCGAAGAAAGTGTCCTGTGGCAACGGGGTCTCCATGGAGATGTTGAACCCGGAACTGACACAGACCAGAAACAGCTTTGCTGCCCTGGATCCAGAGCTTCTGGCGCCTTCGTCCATGGTTGCTTCCAAATCAAGATCGGATCCGGAGGTACCTGCATCTTCATCCTCGGCTCTGTCTCCCTCTCCGGTGGCTTCTACCTCGGGTTCAGATCCTCAGAGCTCCCAGGCTCACCGGACTGTGAGGCTGCCTGAGAGACCGACCCATTCAACATTACCAGCTGTCATCATAGGCAACTCTATGGTGAGAAACATCTCGGTCCCTTAGACAAAAACCCTGTGCTACCCAGGAGCATGAGTACAGGACATAACATGGCTGCTTCCAACTGTTCTGCCACAGATGCCGGGAGCTGACACTGCCGTATCCATGTGGGGTCAAACAACATCAGGAGGGCTAGTTTGGAACATTTGAGAACTGATGTTTAGCATTAAAAGACCAAAAAAACGGCCAATAATTTCAGGTCCAGTAACATTGTTGGGCCACAGGTGTGAAAGATTCAGCAGACTGCTGGCATTACACATCTGGCTAAAAGACTTCTGTAGCTCTGCTGGAGACACTTTTATTGATAACTTTGACACCTTCTGGAAACAGAAGATACTCTACAGGAATGAAGGGAGTCCATCCAAATCATCTTGGCTCCTGGACTTTGTCCACGCATTTCAAGGCTGCGTTGAAACAATGATGGGTAAGTTATCCAAGACCAGCTCAGTTAATCCCTGCCATTGTGACAATGAGTCGTCATAATGCTGCATCAAATGTACATGATCTTAAGGGAATTGGCAAACACAATGTAATTTAATTTATGTACCCCTAATTGCACCAAATACATCTGTTTATCCTAAAGCTATTGTAAGCAGTAATCATGAGCCTATAAACCAGAGTTACTGTTAGCACTGAGGCGGTGTGCAATAGCAGGAAGACCACTTAGTGCAGGTTGAGCTGAATAATCAGTTCCAATGTAAATAACATGATTAAGTCTACCTCTGATAACCTTCCCAGTTAAGCATTAAAACAATCAAGCAATCCAGAAAAGTGCTAAAAATAGCCCATATTAACATATGCAGCCTGAGAAACAAGGTCCATGAAGTCAATAACTTGCTTGTAACAGATGACATTCATATTCTGACTATATCTGAAACGCACTTAGATAATACTTTTGATGATACAGTGGTAGCAATACATGGTTCTAACATCTACCGAAAAGACAGAAATACCAACGGATGTGGTGTTGTGGTGTATTTTCAGAACCACATTCCTGTAAAGCTTAGAGACAATCTAATGTTAAATACTGTTGAAGTAATATGGCTACAGGTTCATCTGCCTCACCTGAAGCCCATTCTTGTGGTAAGCTGCTGTAGACCACCAAGTGCTAACAGTCAGCATCTGGATAATATGTGTTAAATGCTTGATAATGTATGTGATATCAACAGAGAAGTATATTTTCTGGGTGATTTTAAATATTGACTGGCTATCATCAAGCTGCCCACTCAGGAAAAAACTTCAAACGCTAACCAGTGCCTGCAACCTGGATCAGGTTGTCAGTCAACCTACCAAGGTAGTTACAAACAGCACAGGAATGAAATCATCAACATGTATTGATCATATTTTTACTAACGCTGCAGATATTTGCTTTAAAGCAGTATCCAAATCCATAGGATGTAGTGGTCACAATATAATAATAGCCAATATATAGGAAAAGCTAAGTTCCAAAGGCTGGGCCTAATATACTGAATAAGAGGTCATACAAGAAGTTTTGTAGTGATTCATATGTTGATGATGTAAAGAATATTTGCTGGTCTGTGGTGTGTAATGAGGAGCAACCAGACGCTGCACTTGACACATTTATGAAACTACTTATTTCAGTTACTAATAAGCACGCACCCATTAAGAAAATGACTGTAAAAACTGATAAATCCCCTTGGATTGATGAGGAATTTAAAAAATGTATGGTTAAGAGGGATGAGGCAAAAGGTATGGCAATTAAGTCTGGCAGCCCAACGGATTGGCAAACGTACTGCAAATTAAGAAATCATGTGACTAAACTAAATAAAAAGAAACTACACTATGAAACAAAGAAATTATATAAAGAATGATAGTAAAACGCTTTGGGGCACCTGGACTATATTTATACCTGGATTATATTTGATAGGCTTCCAATAAAGAACGCCCTCTGTTCTGTTAGCCTGATAATGTTAATCCTTATCTCCAGCAGTGAAGGAAAGCGTCCTCTGTGTTCTGGTAGCCTGATAATGTTAATACACATCTCCAGCAATGAAGGAAAGTGTCCTCTGTGTTCTGGTAGCCTGATAATGTTAATACACATCTCCAGCAGTGAAGGAAAGCGTCCTCTGTGTTCTGGTAGCCTGATAATGTTAATACACATCTCCAGCAATGAAGGAAAGTGTCCTCTGTGTTCTGGTAGCCTGATAATGTTAATACACATCTCCAGCAGTGAAGGAAAGCGTCCTCTGTTTTCGGTCTCAGGTACTAAGTGAAGTTCCTGTCCAAAATAAAGACATATATATATACAGTAAGGAGAACAAGTATTTGATACACTGCCGATTTTGCAGGTTTTCCTACTTACAAAGCATGTAGAGGTCTGTCATTTTTATCATAGGTACACCTCAACTGTGAGAGAAGTAATCTAAAACCAAAATCCGGAAAATCACATTGTATGATTTTTAAGTAATTCATTTGCATTTTATTGCATGATATAAGTATTTGATTACATCAGAAAAGCAGAACTTAATATTTGGTACAGAAACCTTTGTTTCCTGTAGTTCTTGACCAGGTTTGCACACACTGCAGAAGGATTTTGGCCCACTCCTCCATACAGACCTCTATATCCTTCAGGTTTCGGGGCTGTCGCTGGGCAATACGGACTTTCAGCTCCCTCCAAAGATGTTCTATTGGGTTCAGGTTTGGAGACTGGCTAGGCCACTCCAGGACCTTGAGATGCTTCTTACGGAGCCACTCTTTAGTTGCCCTGGCTGTGTGTTTCGGATCGTTGTCATGCTGGAAGACCCAGCCACGACCCATCTTCAATGCTCTTACTGAGGGAAGGAGGTTGTTGGCCAAGATCTTGCGATACATGGCCCCATCCATCCTCCCCTCAATACGGTGCAGTCGTCCTGTCCTCTTTGCAGAAAAGCATCCCCAAAGAATGATGTTTCCACCTCCATGCTTCACGGTTGGGATGGTGTTCCTGGGGTTGTACTCATCCTTCTTCTTCCTCCAAACACGGCGAGTGGAGTTTAGACCAAAAAGCTCTATTTTTGTCTCATCAGACCACATGACCTCCCATTCCTCCTCTGGATCATCCAGATGGTCATTGGCAAACTTCAGACGGGCCTGGACATGCACTGGCTTGAGCAGGGGGACCTTGCGTGCGCTGCAGGATTTTAATCCATGACGGCGTAGTGTGTTACTAATGGTTTTCTTTGAGACTGTGGTCCCAGCTCTCTTCAGGTCATTGACCAGGTTCTGCCGTGTAGTTCTGGGCTGATCCTTCACCTTCCTCATGATCATTGATGCCCCACGATTTGAGATCTTGCATGGAGCCCCAGACCGAGGGTGATTGACCGTCATCTTGAACTTCTTCCATTTTCTAAAAATTGCGCCAACAATTGTTGCCTTCTCACCAAGCTGCTTGCCTATTGTCCTTTAGCCCACCCCAGCCTTGTGCAGGTCTACAATTTTATCCCTGATGTCCTTACACAGCTCTCTGGTCTTGGCCATTGTGGAGAGGTTGGAGTCTGTTTGATTGAGTGTGTGGACAGGTGTCTTTTATACAGGTAACGAGTTCAAACAGGTGCAGTTAATACAGGTAATGAGTGGAGAACAGGAGGGCTTCTTAAAGAAAAACTAACGGGTCTGTGAGAGACGGAATTCTTACTGGTTGGTAGGTGATCAAATACTTATGTCATGCAATAAAATGTAAATTAATTACTTAAAAATCATACAATGTGATTTTCTGGATTTTTGTTTTAGATTCAGTCGTCTCTCACAGTTGAAGTGTACCTATGATAAAAACCACAGACCTCTACATGCTTTGTAAGTAGGAAAACCTGCAAAATCGGCAGTGTATCAAATTCTTGTTCTCCCCACTGTATATATATATAAAAGGGTTCAAAAGTCAACTAAACATTAGCTAGCCAGTTAGCTGCATCTTTAGCGCCCAGTTGCTCCCATTTCATTCTCCGCCTCCTTATCATCCTGCTGTCCGGGCCCATCCTCGGCATCCGTAAAGGAAAGCATTCTCTTTGTGGGGTGGGGGTGGGCGTGTAGACCTGTCGACCGGGAGACTTCTCCGACATTCCTCTGCCTCTTTTGCCGAGGTGAAGGAAAGATGCTCACCGTTGAAAGTAGTAAGTCACAGGGTAGCGGGATAGATCATAAAATAGGGTATGCCCTGTGTGTTCAACTCCCTCTGGCCATCTGCAAATGCTTTCCTTTCCTCATTTGTGAAGGCACTGTAGTTCGCATAAAAACGTATGGCTCTCCTGGCATCTTGGATGGGTGCATTCTTTCTTGCTTCCTGTGCTCCTTGTAGAATAGCGTTGCGGTCTTGGTATCTAATAACCTTGAAGACCATGGTCTGGCGGTTGTCCTCCTTTGCATTTTCGTTGTAGATCATGGGGGCCATTTGAATTGGAGTAGTACCAAGGTACGGAATCCACTTGGGAAGGTTTTCTTGCAGGAAAGCAATTGCATCACCTCCCTCCCGGTTTGTAGCAATCCCTGTGACCCTCACGCTATTGCGTCTGTCTTGATCCTCAAACGGTGCCATTTGGAACCGCATCTTCTCAAGTGCAGATGTTCACGTCCCTTTTTAGGCCCCTTGCCTCAGTCTGAATGTGATCCACCTTTTCTATTAGCGCTCGAACTTATCCCATGTGGATGTCCAGTTCATCTTGCAAGGTTGCAGCAACGTGTTCCTTCACTCCTTGAATTGCTGCACCAACAGCGCATGTAACCACCTCCTCCATCATCTCTTATTGAAGCTTCTGATTGGCTAATTGACATCATTTGAGTCAATTGGAGGTGTACCTGTGGATGTATTTCAAGGCCTACCTTCAAACTCAGTGCCTCTGCTTGACATTATGGAAAAATCAAAAGAAATCAGCCAAGACCTCCACAAGTCTGGTTCATCCTTGCGAGCAATTTCCAAACGCCTGAAGGTACCAAGTTCATCTGTACAAACAATAGTGTGCAAGTATAAACAACAAGGGACCACGCAGCCATCATACCGCTCAGGAAGAAGACACGTTCTGTCTCCAAGAGATTAATGTACTTTGGTGCCGAAAATCAATCCCAGCACAACAGCAACGGACCTTGTGAAGATGCTGGAGGAAACAGATACAACAGTATCTATATCCACAGTAAAACAAGTCCTATATTGACATATCCTGAAAGGTCGCTCAGAAAGGAAGAAGCCACTGCTCCAAAACCACCATAAAAAAACCCAGACTACGGTTTGCAACTGCACATGGGGACAAAGATCATACTTTTTGGAGAAATGTCCTCTGGTCTGATGAAACAAAAATATAACTGTTTGGCCATAATGACCATCGTTATGTTTGGAGGAAAAAGGGGGAGGCTTGCAAGCCGAAGAACACCATCCCAACCGTGAAGCACAGGGGTGGCAGCATCATGTTGTGGGGGTGCTTTGCTGCAGGAGGGACTGGTGCACTTCACAAACTAGATGGCATCATGAGGGAGGAAAATTATGTGGATATTTTGAAGCAACAGCTCAAGACATCAGTCAGGAAGTTAAAGCTTGGTCGCAAATGGGTCTTCCAAATGAACAATGAACCCAAGGGTACTTCCAAAGTTGTGGCAAAATGGCTTCAGGACAAAGTCAAGGTATTGGAGTGGCCATCACAAAGCCATGACCTCAATCCTATAGAAAATGTGTGGGCAGAAATTAAAAAGCGTTTGCGAGCAAGAAGGCCTACAAACCTGACTCGGATATACCAGCTCTGTAAGGAGGAATGGGCCAATATTCACCCAACTTATTGTTGGAAGCTCGGAGATAGGTACCCAAAACATTTGACCCATGTAAAACAATTTAAGGGCAATGCTACCAAATACTAATTGAGTGTATGTAAACTTCTGACCCACTGGGAATGTGATGAAAGAAGTAAAAGCTGAAATAAATCATTCTATCTATGAGATTCTAACATTTCACATTCTTAAAATAAAGTGGTGATCCTAACTGACCTAAGACGGGGAAGTTTTACTAGGATTAAATGTCAGGAATTGTGAAAAACTGAGTTTAAATGTATTTGGCTAAGGTGTATGTAAACTTCCGACTATAACTGTATAAGAGTCTTTTGACCATTGCGTTTGTAGCTCTCCTTTATAAAGGTGCATTTTCTTGTTGAAAATTACCTTCTCTGAACTTGAAACTCACCTGCTGCATACAGTGCCTTCTGAATGTATTCAGACCCCTTGACTTTTTCTACATTGTTATGTTACAGCCTTATTCTAAATATATTAAATATAGATATGTTTTAGCAATTTACACACAACACATCATAATAAAGCAAAAACAGATTTTTAGAAATGTTTGCAAGTGTATAAAAAGTATATAATGGATAAACCTTGAGCTCAGGTGCATCCTGTTTCCATTGATCATCCTTGATGTTTCTACATCTGGATTGGAGCCTACCTTTGGTAAATTCAATTGATTGGACATGATTTGGAAAGGCACACACCTGTCTATATAAGGTTCTACAGTTGGCAGTGCATGTCAGAGCAAAAACCAAGCCATGAGGTCGAAGGAATTGTCCGTAGAGTTCCGAGACAGGATTGTGTCGAGGCACAGATCTGAGGAAGGGTACCAAAAAATGTCTGCAGCATTGAAGGTCCCCAAGAACACAGTTGCATCCGTCATTCTTAAATGGAAGAAGTTTGAAACCACCAAAAGTCTTCCTAGAGCTGACTACCCAACCAAACAGCAATCGGGAGAGAAGGGCCTTGGTCAGGGAGGTGACCAAGAACCCGATGGTCACTCTGACAGAGCTCTAGAGTTCCTCTGTGGAGATGGGAGAACCTTCCAATAGGACAACCATATATGCCGCACTCCACCAATCAGGCCTTTATGGAAGAGTGGCCAGACTGAAGCCACTCCTCAGTAAAAGACACATGACAGCCCGCTTGGAGTTTGCCAAAGGCACCTAATCATGTCTAATCAATCACCAGCAACATACCACCTTGCATACCACTGCTGGCTTGCTTCTGAAGCTAAGCAGGTTTGGTTCTGGTCCGTTCCTGGAAGTGGTGTTGGAGGGCCAGTAGGAGGCATTCTTTCCTTTGGTAAAAAAAAAAGATATCCCAATGCCCCGTGGAGGGTGCCATCTTTCGGATGGGACATTAAACGGGTGTCCTGACTCTCTGAGGTCATTAAAGATCCCATGGCACTTATTGTAAGACTAGGGGTGTTAACCCCGGTGTCCTGGCTTAATTCCCAATCTGGCCCTCAAACCATCACAGTCACCTAATAATCCCCAGTTTACAATTGGCTCATTCATCCCCCTCCTCTCCCCGGTAACTATTCCCCAGATTGTTGCTGCAAATGAGAACGTGTTCTCAGTCAACTTACCTGGAAAAATAACAAATAAATTAAGATTCTCAGACCATGAGAATCAAGATTGAATACTTTGGCCTGAATGCCCTGTCCGGGGATGTCTCCTGTCTCAGCCTCCAGTATTTATGCTGCAGTAGTTAATGTGTCAGGGGGCTAGGTTCAGTTTGTTATATCTGGAGTGCTTCTCCTGTCCTATCCGGTGTCCTGTGTGAATTTAAGTATGCTCTCTCTAATTCTCTCTTTCTCTCTTTCTTTCTCTCTCTCTGAGGACCTGAGCCCTAGGACCATGCCTCAGGACTACCTGACATGATGACTCCTTGCTGTCTGCAGTCCATCTGGCCGTGCTGCTGCTCCAGTTTCACTGTTCTGCCTGTGATTATTATTATTTGACCATGCTGGTCATTTATGAACATTTGAACATCTTGGCCATGTTCTGTTATAATCTCCACCCGACACAAAAGAGGACTGGCCACCACACATAGCCTCGTTCCTCTCTAGGTTTCTTCCTAGGTTTTGGCCTTTCTAGGGAGTTTTTCCTAGCCACCGTGCTCCTACACCTGCATTGCTTGCTGTTTGGAGTTTTAGGCTGGGTTTCTGTACAGCACTTTGAGATATCAGCTGATGTACGAAGGGCTATATAAATACATTTGATTTGATTTTATGAAAACCTGCTCCAGAGTGCTCAGGACCTCAGACTGAGGCGAAGGTTCAACTTCCAACAGGACAACGAACCAAAGTACACAGTCAAGACAACGCAGGAGTGGCTTCGGGACAAGTCTCTGAATGTCCTTAAGTGGCCCAGCCAGAGCCGGACTTGAACCTGATTGAACATCTCTGGAGAGACCTGAAAATAGCTGTGCAGCAACATTCCCCATCCAACATGACAGCGCTTGAGAAGATCTGCAGAGAAGAATGGGAGAAACTCCCCAAATACAGATGTGCCAAGCTTGTAGCGTCCTACCCAAGAAGACGCGATGCTGTAATCGCTGCCAAAGGTGCTTCAATTAAGTACTGAATACTTATGTAAATGTAATATATATATATATATTTTTTTTGCAAAAATAAAGACTCTTAACCTGTTTTTGCATTGCCATTATGGATTATTGTGTGTAGATTGATGAGGGGAAAAAACAATTTAACCAATTTTAGAATAACATAACAAAATGTGGAAAAAGTCAAGGGGTCTGAATACTTTCCGACGTCACTGCATGTTAACATGGGCTATTTTGAGCACTTTTCTGGGATGCTTGTTTTCATTGCTTTACTGAGAAGCTCAAGTAGAAGTAGAAATTCTCATGTTATTTATGTTAGTGCAGGATGAGCTGCACACAGTGGACTTCCTACTAGGGCACACGGCCTCAGTGCTAACAGCATAAATCTGGTTCATAGGCACATGTTTGCTGCATACAATAGCGGTAGGATCAGCAGGGTCATTCAGGGCAGTTAGAGGGAAATAAATTAGGTTAATTAAACACTGTGTCTTCCAATGCCCCTCGTATAATGTACATTTGCTAAAGCATTATGACGACTCAGTGACACAATGGCAGGGGTTAACTGAGCTGGGCTTGGATCATTGATAAGTCATTGTCTCAACGCAGCCTTATAATTCTGTGAAAGGATCCAGGAAACCAAATTATTTGGGTGTTATCAGATAGATCCTGGAACATATTCCAGTCTGTGCTAGTGAAACAGTCACTGGTACTTCCTGTTTGAGTTTTTGCTTGTAAGCAGGTAGAAGGAGGATAGGGTAACGGTCTGATTTGCCAAAGGGAGTGCGAGGGAGGACCTTGTATATATTTCTGTGTGTGGATTAAAGGGGATCTAGAATTTTCCATTTCCCAGCACTGGCCACGAGAAATGCCGCCTCTTAATGTCAAATTTATTTTGTGCTTACGGCCCTATGCAGATCATTGAGTGCCAGCATTGGTTTGTGGTGGTAAATACTATAGACCGCTACAATAAATATAGATTAAGACTCTCTTGTTAAATAGTATGGTCTGTAGTCGTGAGGTATTTTAGCTCAGGTGAGCAAAAACTTGAGACCTTAACATTAGAGAACATGGACCAGCTGTTGTTAACAGAGACATGGACCTTTCCTCCCTTTGTCTTGCCGTCTGGTTCTGACAATGCATAGAAAAATCAGTCACGACTCTGAGAGACATAGGATATTCCAGTTTTTCAGGTCCTGTTAGCAGGATAGTCTCGAACGGAGCTCATCCAGCTTGTTCTCCAGTGACTGCACGTTCGCCAGTAGAAGAGGGCAATGCATTCTATTTGCTCGCCGACCTAATCTCGTCAGGATGCTGCCTCGCCTGCCTCTCTTTCACTTCCACTTCCTCTTTTGAGTCCAGGGGATTAGGACCGGGTCTGGAGTAAGCAGAATGATAATAAAAACGTGTAACAAAAAGTAATATGGAGATGTGATTGCTGATGTGAAAGTTATATAAAGACAGAGTTTTATGTTAAGAGTTTTGTATCGGTCTTTCATTGCCATCTAAAAATAAGAGTTGTACTTGTTGAGAGAGGTGCCTAGAAACCTAGTAACCAGACACACACCCTGTCTTGAGAAAAGGGAGCAGGGAAATTAAACTCAAGACAGACTTTACTGGAAACAAAACTGAAGGGAAAGAGTTTTGTGGCAAATAGCCATTGTGCTCAGCGTGTGCATGAGTCAGCACACACAATCAGGCTGCTGAGGGGAGAACGGCTCATAATAATGGTTGGAACAGAGCAAATGGAATGGCGTCAATGGAAACCATGTGTTGGATGTATTTGATACCATTCCACCTATTCCACTCCAGCCATTACCACAAGCCCATCCTCCCCAATTAAGGTGCCACCAACCTCCTGTGACATACACACAAACAATGCGGGCTGAGGGTAAATTAGGTGCTTTCCTGTGGCCCTCGGCATTGACAGTTGAGGAGGAGGGGAGGGTTTTTTCAGGGAATAGATGGATGATGCAACGTTTGATCTGTCCTTTTTATTCTGCGGAGTCCTTGGCTAAAAGGGTTCAGGGGCGAGTTTCTTTTCCATAGAGATCTAATAGCTTGTATAGTGATGTATTGTTTTATTGTTTAATGTGCTTTGTATGTAATTCACTTTGCATGCATTTCAATGTCATCAAACCAAAATATTGTATTTGTGTTGTTCATTTACAGTTACACGGAAAGACTACTGTTTTGTCTTTAGAGTAAAATTGCTATAGTACAAAATAACTTTGACAATAATATAATACATGGTAAGAGTATTTGTTAAACATCAATCCTGAACCAGGAAGTGTCAGTGTCGCCTGCGTCACTTACATCTATGTGTGTCCTTCCTTGTGTTGCAGTACTGGTGACCCTCTGTCAGGTCACCATGGAGTTCCCACTCTGTCTGCTTGCTGTGTATTTTATTGTACCTCACATCCGCAACATGAATGTGCCTGTGATGAATAAACCTTTTATGGACAATAAAGATTAATAGAATTCAAATGAACCCGTAAACATACTAAATTGTAGGGCCAGAGTTGCCTTGTGGACTAGCTGTGACTAAAACAAAGTCTTGTCCCACGGTGACAAGGAGGAAGAGAGGAGGCTCCCAAGGGGAGATCACTGGGTCCCTGACCATGTCCTGAGGGGTGTGTTGGGAATCTGTTCACTAGCAGGTACTGACCCTCAGCATGACCTTTCAGGACCTGTGCCCGGTTTCCCAAAAGTATCTTGATGCTAAGGTTCTAAGATTAACTTAGTCTTAAGATGCTTCTGGGAAACCGAGCCCTGGTCGGTCGGGCCTGGTGAGCAGAGCCAGGTGACCTTGACGCACCGACGAACCCAAGCGCTAGACACCCGAAAACACCTAGGACGACAAGATGAAGCTCATCCAAAGCACAAAGCTTATATTACTTACCTGAATACTGAAACAATGAATACTTACCTGAATACTTAAACAAGCAATGTAACTATATAGAATGCAGCCAGATGAAGAACCATTATTTTCTTCATTTTGGTTGGCTTCTGGTTGTCTGTGTTTCGGCAGCTCGTGGGGGAACTGCTGATTTAAACTCAATCCCAAATACACTACAAGGCTGAAAGCATGATTTCCTTAAATGTTTTTAAAAATGAAAATAAAAATGGAAAGAACCTATGCGACATGAACAAACTTAACTGTGTCATTTGTTTTGTAGTTTTGCCATTCAGGTATTTATCAGCTCTCTGATATTGATTCCACATCGCAGAGAACTACTGCAAAATGATACATATTGCTAGTAGTGTAGTGTAAGTAAATCATATTAAATCTACTTGACACATCCTTGAATTGATACATACTAACAATTTCATATCAGTCTCACTGCATTATTTTATTTGTACTTTTTTGTAATTAGCTTCATGTAGGCCAACATTACCATGTAGTTTAGAGCCTTCTCTGGTTTTATACTTCCTTGAATGGGATTTCCTTCTCTCCTGCCACGCACGCACACATACAGTACATTCAGAAAGTATTCAGACCACTTGACTTTTTTCACATTTTGTTACTCTACAGCCTTATTCTAAAATTGATTTAAAAACTATTTTTTTGTCATCAATATACACACATGTAAATAAGGTATTTTTGTGTTTTATATTTAGTAAATTTGCAAACATTTCTAAAAACCTGTTTTCGCTTTGTCATTATTGGCTACTAAGTATTCAGACCATTTGCTATCAGACTCTAAATTTAGCTCAGGTGCATCTTGTTTCCATTGATCATCCTTGAGATGTTTCTACAACTTGATTGGAGTCCACCTGTGGTAAATTCAATTGATTGGACATGATTTGGAAAGTTACACCTGTCTATATAATGTCCCACAGTTGACAGTGCATGTCTGAGCAAAAACTAAGCCATGAGGTCAAATGAATTGTTCGTAGAGCTCTGAGACACAATTGTGTCGAGGCACAGATCTGGAGAAGTGAACCAAAATATTTATTCAGCATTGAAGGTTCCCAAGAATACAGTGGCGTCCATCATTCTTAAATAGAAGAAGTTTGGAACAAACAAGGCTCTTTTTAGAGCTGGCCGCCTGGCCAAACTGAGCAATCGGGGGAGAAGAGCCTTGGTCAGGGAGGTGACCAAGAACCCGATGGTCACTCTGACAGAGCTCCAGAGTTCCTCTGTGGAGATGGGAGAACCTTCCAGAAGGACAACCATCTCTACAGCACTCCACCAATCAGGCCTTTATGGTAGAATGACCAGATGGAAGCCACTCCTCGGTAAAAGGGTCAGGACAGGTTTTGCTGTGGTGAAGGTTTATGAAATGTAGTACTGAACACAATCTCTCTTCCCACAGTGAGGAGGAGGAGGAGGAGGAGGAGGAGGAGGAGGAGAAGAAATCCTGGGCTAGACTAAGGGCGGGTCGCGCCTCCCCCGCAACCGTCTGGTCATGAGAACACTACACATCGGGTGCGGCCTTCACTAGGGAGTAACGCAACAGTGGTGCTGCCTACCGCAGGAACAAGGCCGATGCGTCGTGTTCCCATGCCGGGCCAGCAGGGGGTGACGTGTGCAGAGCCAATGCTGCAGAAATGCAGTGACCTCGAAACAACTAACCAAAACTCAGAATACAGAAGCAAAACCACAAAAGCCAAAACTACTTTCCACTTCCCTTTTTCCCTTTGGCTTCTGGTGGTCTGCGTGCTTGGTTAGGTGGGCTCGAGGGAGGGGCCTGCTGATAAACACAATCCCATAATAGATTCACCTAAAAAGGCTGTACGCAACATTTACTGTAAAAACCAATGAAAATGTGAAAATAAAACTGTAAATACATGCAACTTTAACATGTTTTGTCCAGTGTCTGTTGTTTCTATGTGTTGTTTATTCCATATTATAAACCGAGTGGTTCGAGTCTTGAATGCTGATTGGCTGAAAGCTGTGGTATATCAGACCTTATACCATGGGTATGACAAAAAATGACAATTTACTGTTCTAATTACATTGGTAAGAAGTTTATGATAGCAATAAGGCACCTTGTGGGATTGTGCTAAATTGCCTCGCCTGCCTCTCTTTCACTTCCACTTCCTCTTTTGAGTCCAGGGGATTAGGACCGGGTCTGGAGTAAGCAGAATGATAATAAAAACGTGTAACAAAAAGTAAAATGGAGATGTGATTGCTGATGTGAAAGTTATATAAAGACAGTTTTATGTTAAGAGTTTTGTATCGGTCTTTCATTGCCATCTAAAAATAAGAGTTGTACTTGTTGAGAGAGGTGCCTAGAAACCTAGTAACCAGACACACACCCTGTCTTGAGAAAAGGGAGCAGGGAAATTAAACTCAAGACAGACTTTACTGGAAACAAAACTGAAGGGAAAGAGTTTTGTGGCAAATAGCCATTGTGCTCAGCGTGTGCATGAGTCAGCACACACAATCAGGCTGCTGAGGGAGAACGGCTCATAATAATGGTTGGAACAGAGCAAATGGAATGGCGTCAATGGAAACCATGTGTTGGATGTATTTGATACCATTCCACCTATTCCACTCCAGCCATTACCACAAGCCCATCCTCCCCAATTAAGGTGCCACCAACCTCCTGTGACATACACACAAACAATGCGGGCTGAGGGTAAATTAGGTGCTTTCCTGTGGCCCTCGGCATTGACAGTTGAGGAGGAGGGGAGGGTTTTTTCAGGGAATAGATGGATGATGCAACGTTTGATCTGTCCTTTTTATTCTGCGGAGTCCTTGGCTAAAAGGGTTCAGGGGCGAGTTTCTTTTCCATAGAGATCTAATAGCTTGTATAGTGATGTATTGTTTTATTGTTTAATGTGCTTTGTATGTAATTCACTTTGCATGCATTTCAATGTCATCAAACCAAAATATTGTATTTGTGTTGTTCATTTACAGTTACACGGAAAGACTACTGTTTTGTCTTTAGAGTAAAATTGCTATAGTACAAAATAACTTTGACAATAATATAATACATGGTAAGAGTATTTGTTAAACATCAATCCTGAACCAGGAAGTGTCAGTGTCGCCTGCGTCACTTACATCTATGTGTGTCCTTCCTTGTGTTGCAGTACTGGTGACCCTCTGTCAGGTCACCATGGAGTTCCCACTCTGTCTGCTTGCTGTGTATTTTATTGTACCTCACATCCGCAACATGAATGTGCCTGTGATGAATAAACCTTTTATGGACAATAAAGATTAATAGAATTCAAATGAACCCGTAAACATACTAAATTGTAGGGCCAGAGTTGCCTTGTGGACTAGCTGTGACTAAAACAAAGTCTTGTCCCACGGTGACAAGGAGGAAGAGAGGAGGCTCCCAAGGGGAGATCACTGGGTCCCTGACCATGTCCTGAGGGGTGTGTTGGGAATCTGTTCACTAGCAGGTACTGACCCTCAGCATGACCTTTCAGGACCTGTGCCCGGTTTCCCAAAAGTATCTTGATGCTAAGGTTCTAAGATTAACTTAGTCTTAAGATGCTTCTGGGAAACCGAGCCCTGGTCGGTCGGGCCTGGTGAGCAGAGCCAGGTGACCTTGACGCACCGACGAACCCAAGCGCTAGACACCCGAAAACACCTAGGACGACAAGATGAAGCTCATCCAAAGCACAAAGCTTATATTACTTACCTGAATACTGAAACAATGAATACTTACCTGAATACTTAAACAAGCAATGTAACTATATAGAATGCAGCCAGATGAAGAACCATTATTTTCTTCATTTTGGTTGGCTTCTGGTTGTCTGTGTTTCGGCAGCTCGTGGGGGAACTGCTGATTTAAACTCAATCCCAAATACACTACAAGGCTGAAAGCATGATTTCCTTAAATGTTTTTAAAAATGAAAATAAAAATGGAAAGAACCTATGCGACATGAACAAACTTACCTGTGTCATTTGTTTTGTAGTTTTGCCATTCAGGTATTTATCAGCTCTCTGATATTGATTCCACATCGCAGAGAACTACTGCAAAATGATACATATTGCTAGTAGTGTAGTGTAAGTAAATCATATTAAATCTACTTGACACATCCTTGAATTGATACATACTAACAATTTCATATCAGTCTCACTGCATTATTTTATTTGTACTTTTTTGTAATTAGCTTCATGTAGGCCAACATTACCGTGTACTTTAGAGCCTTCTCTGGTTTTATACTTCCTTGAATGGGATTGCCTTCTCTCCTGCCACGCACGCACACATACAGTGCATTCAGAAAGTATTCAGACCACTTGACTTTTTTCACATTTTGTTACTCTACAGCCTTATTCTAAAATTGATTTAAAAACTATTTTTTTGTCATCAATATACACACATGTAAATAAGGTGTTTTTGTGTTTTATATTTAGTAAATTTGCAAACATTTCTAAAAACCTGTTTTCGCTTTGTCATTATTGGCTACTAAGTATTCAGACCATTTGCTATCAGACTCTAAATTTAGCTCAGGTGCATCTTGTTTCCATTGATCATCCTTGAGATGTTTCTACAACTTGATTGGAGTCCACCTGTGGTAAATTCAATTGATTGGACATGATTTGGAAAGTTACACCTGTCTATATAATGTCCCAGAGTTGAGCCACTCCTCGGTAAAAGGGTCAGGACAGCCCGCTTGGAATTTTCCCCAAAACAGGTCTTGACTGCTTGTCTGAGGTGCTGTCAGACAGGGCTAAACAGTTCAGGGTATAGGACGAGGGAGAGTAAGAGGAGGAGCAGGAGAGGATGGGGAGGAGTAGGAGGAGGAGAAGAGGGTTCTCAGGGTTTATAAGGAAGATGCAGTGATTCATCTGTCCTTTCTATCCTGCGGATATGTCTGCTGAAGGATTCAGGGGTGAGTTTTATCTCTATAATGATGAAGAACTTCTGTAAACATTGACCTGTGTTATTTGACCTGATGAATATATAGTTGAGTTTACATACATTTCAGCATAATTATTTTAGTAAAGTCCTAGTAAAGTAAAGTTGATATGACAAACAGGAATGTTTTTTAAAACTTTAAAAAAACCTTTAAAGTCCATTTGCTGTATTATGAATAAGAGCAGTACAAGTTTAATGTGATGTACAGTCATTATCATATGACAACAGCCTGTTGTTGTTAGTCAGAGAGTAGCAGATTTATTGAGATAATATGAAAAATAATTCAATGAATAGCTTTTGAATTATTGATAAACCATGTAATACATTGAATTCAGAATCAGAAAAAGAGTCTGAAAAAAGGGAAGTGACCATGTTTTGTAATTATTGACTGCGTCACATCTAAGTCTGTCATTCCTTGTGTTTCAGGGCTGGTGACCATAACTCTTTAACAGGTCACCATGGAGTCCCATTCTGTCTGCTTGCTATGAATCATGTAAATATCTCTGTTTGAAGTATCTCTGTAAAATAATATATTACTGTTCAGAGAAGTCAGGTCCTAGATAATGTATCTGTAAAAAAAAGGAGACAAGTAGACTTCCTTTTTATTGCTGTAAATCAAGAAATGTCTCACAACTACTCAGAACCGTCAATAAGTCAATAAGTCTGTATTGGGACACGTTCAATGATACGTATCAAGACCTCTACTGCTGCTGTTTTCTCTGCCACTCCCTTACATCACCAGTGATAAAGTACTGTTTGATAAAGGTTTATGAGCAAATGTGAAGGTTTTGCTGTGGTGAAGGTTTATGAAATGTAGTACTGAACACAATCTCTCTTCCCACAGTGAGGAGGAGAAGAAATCCTGGGCTAGACTAAGGGCGGGTCGCGCCTCCCCCGCAACCGTCTGGTCATGAGAACACTACACATCGGGTGCGGCCTTCACTAGGGAGTAACGCAACAGTGGTGCTGCCTACCGCAGGAACAAGGCCGATGCGTCGTGTTCCCATGCCAGGCCAGCAGGGGGTGACGTGTGCAGAGCCAGTGCTGCAGAAATGCAGTGACCTCGAAACAACTAACCAAAACTCAGACTACAGAAGCAAAACCACAAAAGCCAAAACTACTTTCCACTTCCCTTTTTCCCTTTGGCTTCTGGTGGTCTGCGTGCTTGGTTAGGTGGGCTCGAGGGAGGGGCCTGCTGATAAACACAATCCCATAATAGATTCACCTAAAAAGGCTGTACGCAACATTTACTGTAAAAACCAATGAAAATGTGAAAATAAAACTGTAAACACATGCAACTTTAACATGTTTTGTCCAGTGTCTGTTGTTTCTATGTGTTGTTTATTCCATATTATAAATCGAGTGGTTCGAGTCTTGAATGCTGATTGGCTGAAAGCTGTGGTATATCAGACCTTATACCATGGGTATGACAAAAAATGACAATTTACTGTTCTAATTACATTGGTAAGAAGTTTATGATAGCAATAAGGCACCTTGTGGGATTGTGCTAAATTGCCAATTTTACCACCCCTCCTTGGGCCTTATTGCTCAATTGTATCCTTTCACCAAAATATAGTATGTTTGAATTCTCTATCGATGTATTGACCAAATTAGTCTTTCCCTCATCGGTCCTACTAGTATTAGTTCAATTCAAACATAAGAATGGTTCATATGAATTGTTATAGTAGGTTTAGTTTTGATAGGAGTTTTAGTGCCAATTATGCTACAGACAGGAGAACAACAGGTTGACAACAGTGACATAACAGTTCAACAGCATACATATAACTATGATAACTGTCATTTGCTCAATATGGGCACAAGGTCACTAGCCATTAGCAGATATTTATTTTTTTATTTTTTATTTCACCTTTATTTAACCAGGTAGGCTAGTTGAGAACAAGTTCTCATTTGCAACTGCGACCTGGCCAAGATAAAGCATAGCAGTGTGAACAGACAACACAGAGTTACACATGGAGTAAACAATTAGCAAGTCAATAACACAGTAGAAAAAATGGGCAGTCTATATACAATGTGTGCAAAAGGCATGAGGAGGTAGGCGAATAATACAATTTTGCAGATTAACACTGGAGTGATAAATGATCAGATGGGCATGTACAGGTAGAGATATTGGTGTGCAAAAGAGCAGAAAAGTAAATAAATAAAAACAGTATAAAAACAGTATGGGAATGAGGTAGGTGAAAAAGGGTGAGCTATTTACCTATAGACTATGTACAGCTGCAGCGATCGGTTAGCTGCTCGGATAGCTGATGTTTGAAGTTGGAGAGGGAGATAAAAGTCTCCAACTTCAGCGATTTTTGCAGTCGTTCCAGTCACAGGCAGCAGAGTACTGGAACGAAAGGCGGCCAAATGAGGTGTTGGCTTTAGGGATGATCAGTGAGATACACCTGCTGGAACGGATGGGTGTTGCCATCGTGACCAGTGAACTGAGATAAGGCGGAGCTTTACCTAGCATGGACTTGTAGATGACCTGGAGCCAGTGGGTCTGACGAATATGTAGTGAGGGCCAGCCGACTAGAGCATACAAGTCGCAGTGGTGGGTGGTATAAGGTGCTTTAGTGACAAAACGGATGGCACTGTGGTAGACTGCATCCAGTTTGCTGAGTAGAGTGTTGGAAGCCATTTTGTAGATGACATCGCCAAGTCGAGGATCGGTAGGATAGTCAGTTTTACTAGGGTAAGCTTGGCAGCGTGAGTGAAGGAGGCTTTGTTGCGGAATAGAAAGCCGACTCTGGATTTGATTTTTGATTGGAGATGTTTGATGTGAGTCTGGAAGGAGAGTTTGCAGTCTAGCCAGACACCTAGGTACTTATAGATGTCCACATATTCAAGGTTGGAACCATCCAGGGTGGTGATGCTAGTCGGGCATGCGGGTGCAGGCAGCGATCGGTTGAAAAGCATGCATTTGGTTTTACTCGCGTTTAAGAGCAGTTGGAGGCCACGGAAGGAGTGCTGTATGGCATTGAAGCTCGTTTGGAGGTTGGATAGCACAGTGTCCAATGACGGGCCGAAAGTGTATAGAATGGTGTCGTCTGCGTAGAGGTGGATCAGGGAATCGCCCGCAGCAAGAGCAACATCATTGATATATACAGAGAAAAGAGTCGGCCCGAGAATTGAACCCTGTGGCACCCCCATAGAGACTGCCAGAGGACCGGACAGCATGCCCTCTGATTTGACACACTGAACTCTGTCTGCAAAGTAATTGGTGAACCAGGCAAGGCAGTCATCCGAAAAACCGAGGCTGTTGAGTCTGCCGATAAGAATTTGGTGATTGACAGAGTCGAAAGCCTTGGCGAGGTCGATGAAGACGGCTGCACAGTACTGTCTTTTATCGATGGCGGTTATGATATCATTTAGTACCTTGAGTGTGGCTGAGGTGCACCCGTGACCGGCTCGGAAACCAGATTGCACAGCGGAGAAGGTACGGTGGGATTCGAGATGGTCAGTGACCTGTTTGTTGACTTGGCTTTCGAAGACCTTAGATAGGCAGGGCAGGATGGATATAGGTCTATAGCAGTTTGGGTCCAGGGTGTCTCCCCCTTTGAAGAGGGGGATGACTGCGGCAGCTTTCCAATCCTTGGGGATCTCAGACGATATGAAAGAGAGGTGCATATAAGGTGCATTAGTGGGTGGATGCCAGCTCGGTAGTCAAGAGTGACAAAATCCTAGTTTACATGTATTAACATCTGTAGTTTTAGAAGGTCTCATCATGAGACTCGAGGCTCATGCACCCCACTGGTGTGACTTTTCAAAATGTCCAGGGGAAATAAATGATTACAAAGGAATGCAAAGTACAATTACACAATATTTGATAATAACGTAATATTAATCATCAGACAATGTACAGTGTAGCTTTCTAAAGACAATAAAATATAAAGTCTGCCTTTGTAAGATATTTCTCTGACCATAGTTTCAAATGTTTAGTAGTGTATTGTGCTAAAGGCCTTTTAGCACTGGTAAAGGGTAAGAGTTGGTACAAATACACCTTATTTCCACCTTCCAGTTGATTGTATTCTTCCAGATGACAATAATGCAGTAAACACCAGCCTGTACACTCAGCCAACAGAGTAGATGACAATAATGCAGTAAACACCAGCCTGTACACTCAGCCAACAGGGTAGAGGATGTATTGGCTCCACTAACTCCATGTCAGGTGTGTCAGGTGTTTTCTGGCAGAGGTGTCAGGCTTTTCCAGTAGAGGTGTCAGGGGTTTTTCAGCAGATCCATTGGAGAGTGAGTGAGTGAGTGAGTGAGTGAGTGTGCATGTTTAGTCTGCACTGTGCTCAGTCGCACTTCACTGAGACACACCCTTCCCCTTCACTGTTTTGTTTCTAGAAAAGTCGGTCTGAGTTTCACTTCACAGGGGAGGTGGAGACTCAGGTTTTGTTGCTACCCTGCAGTATAAAATCCCCAAACGGCTCGCTCTCCTCAGTCCTGCAGTCCCCTGCTGAACGCCATTATGGTAAGCTTTGTGTTTTTTGATTGCATCAATGACAACTTCTATTTTAGGAACAGTCCAATATATTTATTTATTTATTTATTTCACCTTTATTTAACCAGGTAGGCAAGTTGAGAACAAGTTCTCATTTACAATTGCGACCTGGCCACGACCTGGCCATATATACCAGCAACACATAACTACTTACACTATATTACATTGTATTGCTACAAAATACTGTTTAGTTTCAAATTTGATATTTTGTAAAAGTGATCAGTTGTATCATTCTCACTCAAATGTACAGTCAACATCACATGATAAAGGATCTCTCACACACACTGCATAACTGATAAACATGTTCTATGTGCAGACAACCACAGATGAGCAGGATGAAGAGGAAGATGATGATTATGACGAAAAGTATGAAGATTACAAGTATAATTACATTTTATAGTGTAAAGTCAGTCTACTGCCAAGGGTAGCACACCGGGTTCCTTTTTGGAACCGGTGGGCAGAAGTCCATCTGAGGCACTGAAACAGGCCTTAAAACTAGGAGGCGGAACTCCTTCCAGACGAGGAAGGACTTAACCTCGAACAAAACAGACTACCACTATCACAATGCTATGTGAAGGTACTTGAAGGAATTTCTGAGGCCCCTACCAGATGAGGAAGGAGGACTTAAGCCTTGAAACCATGAAGCGAGAAGACTCTCACAATATGAAGGCAGTTTATTATGTTAATCATAACATGATTAACATAATTTCTTTTGTACCTTAAACTAATGGACATACTGTATGTTCAACTATCACAATGCTATGTGAAGCAATGTGAAGTGTCTCCGAACATTTCAGGGTAAACTGCTTGCCCAAAATGGTCAGGATTGCATAATTTCCTATATGAGGATATTATAATGGTATATCTTTTCAATAATGTAAACCATGCATCTAACTGATAAATGAGGAAATAGGACTTAATTAAGCCTTCTATACTTCAAGTGAGAAGACACTCACAATGTGAAAGCATACAGTTACAGGTTATAAATAATATAATAGTATGTTTATTATCGAACCATGTTTACTTGTACTGTTATTACCGATGTGAAATGGCTAGCTAGTTAGCGGGGTGCGCGCTAATAGCGTTTCAATCGTAATGTCACTTGCTCTGAGACCTGGAAGTAGTTGTTCCTCTTGCTCGGCTTTTGTGGAGCGATGTGTAACGATGCTTCAAGGGTGACTGTAGTCTATGTGTGCAGGGGGTCCCTGATTCGAGCCCAGGTAAGGGCAAAGAGAGGGACGGAAGCTATAGGGACTATGTTCAAAAATAACTAGGATTTCTGTCGCTTGGTTTTGTGGCTAACGGGAACATTTGAGGGTAGTTGTTCAGGATAAAATGGTTATGATTGCCTATATTTTCATAATGTATTATGAACATAATTTAGGGTGATTACGTATGTTCATATATAGTGTATATGTAGATACAACTAACTATCAAAGCCAACATCTCCCTTCACTTGGAGCCACGTGTTGAATGTCCCTTCTTGTGTTTTACTTGTTTTGAAATAAATGTTTTCTTTCATTCTAATGTTGTCTGTACTTTGTATTCAAATGAATGTAATTCCTGTGAGATTAATGTGCAAGTACTTCCATGCCTATCATTATTGCTGAAACCTGTTGAACCATGATATTACTATGCCTAATTTACTTGCTTTGTTACATATTACTCACGCAAGATCAGTGAATCTTACTCCAAGAAAGGAAATAATAAAATTATTATTGTTAAAAGTATTCGAAAGGGCTGTTTGACAAACACACTTGTCCGTCGGCAAAACCCTCCGTACTGGAACGTAAATTCGCAAGCTATGATATGAGAGCATTTGCCCATAGAGAATGATAGAGGCCAAAACGCCATTGGAGGCGTCCACCATTTTTATGTAGTAGAAAACTGTGTGGGACGGCCAACATCATTGTGACCATGTTGGTGTGATGTCCAACTGGGTCATCAGGAGGGTGGGTCACCAGGAGGGGTCAGCCAATCGTGAAGAAGAAAATGTTCTACTTCAAAATTGAGATTGCCTCAATTGTCCTACATATGCTGTCAAATACCCTAAAATAGCATAGATACAAAGGGGAGTCACCTATCCATCTCTATGCAGTTGCTTTACTTTAGCCTCGGTTTGGCTGCAAGTTTGACATTTTATCTGCTGTTTGAAACAATAAGGCACTGGTCGCAATGGAGTCTTTTGTTAAATTCACAAATCAAAGTCAAGGAAGGGATCGTATTTTCAGGTATGTCATTGGTAAGTTAGCTAGCTAAATCGTCTTATTTAGTAGCAAGCTAACGTTAGCTGTCTGCAGTAATTTAGCTTACTCGTCATTTAAAAGTTAGGGTTGAGCATAATTTCAACCTTAGCTAGCTAACTAATGCCAATGTTATCCATCATTAATTTGCTGTATTAAGTTACACCTCTTTGCTAATGTAGCTTGCTGACTGTCAATCTAGCAAGTCAGATCAGCTTAGTTTGTATGTTGATCTCCTTTTCAGTCTAACGTTACTTGATACACATTGCTCCCGAGTAGCGCAGTGGTCTAAGGCACTGCATCTCAGTGCTAGAGGCGTCACTACAGATCAGACCCTGGTTCGATCCCGGGCTGTATCACAATCGCACGTGATCGAGAGGGCGGCGCACAATTGGCCCAACGTCGTCCGGGTTAAGCCGTCATTGTAAAATAAGAATTTGTTCTTAACTGACTTGCATAGTTAAATAAAAGTAGACATGGTTGCTGAGATGTGTCTAATGGTCATGATGTCTATTGCTTGTATTTCAGGACAACCCAATATGCATGTGCCTTGGTGAAGTATTTGCTTCGCAATAATTCTGCAAGGAAAGAGCTTGTTGTCAAGCTGCAGAGTCTGGAGTCCAACATGAGTTCTGGAAGGAAATGTGAGTTTGTACAACCTTCACCACCACCAAATACTACGTTCCCCAGGGACATACTGTAGCTAACTAACCTTTAGAACAAGTGTTTTGAAACGAGCTGTAGGCTAATTATTATTGGATTGCTTTATTGACTAAGTGGAGAACATTTTAGGTATCAGACCCTCAAGTAGGACCCCTAGGCTGTTTCTGCAATTGCATAAGACACAGACTGTTAATAGTTACATAAGCAGATATTTTCCCCAGCCATAGGTCATATAGGAAAGCTGTCTTTCTATTCCTGGGAAGAAGCTCTAGTTTTGTGCTGACAAATATTTGGTTCAACAATCAGTCAAATGTAGCTTACTTGATGATAACTGTTTTCATTAATGAGCGAGTGCTGAATTCTGTCCTTTTATGTTTTTTGTTTCAGTGCTCAGACTGGGGAACACTGTGAATTCCATTGACGCTGCCAAGCGAACCTTGCAGCTCTCTGACCCTGTGTTGCGCCTCTGCCTTACTGTGGCCAACATCAACTGCGCCCTTTACTTTATCTGCGACAATGTGCTCTGGGCCAGAAATGTTGGGCTTGTCCCTGGTATCGACAAGGAGCGCTGGAGCTTGAATGCATCTTGTTGCTACTTCCTGTCCCTGGTTATGAGTCTGACCAGAGATGTTTACGTAATCACCCAGACTATGGTTCAGAGAACCAGAGATAGGCAGTTTCAGAAGAAAATGGATCAGCACCTCAATGACAACCCTGATGTGGCTACTGTTATTGTTCCTCAACTGGATGCTTTTCTGTTCCTGCTTTTCGAGAGTCTTAAAAGCCATCCCTCGGTTACCCTTGACACACTGAAAAACATTTGTGATATTTTCATTCCACTGGACAGGCTGGGTGTGTACCGGTCAAACCCAGGAGTGGTGGGCTTTTGTGGGCTGATTTCATCTCTTTTAGGGATAGTGTCAGTCTTGCACCCCAGTTTGAAAATCCAACCGTAACCTAGAGTTGAAGGAAAATGAAAGGAGCTATAATTATGAAATGAAGAGAAGCCATACACAGTACAATGGGGAGATGCCAGTACTAAGGTTTATAGTCATTTTTCAGGGGTACTATCCTACTTTGAATCACTTCAGGGGAAGTTGCATGTTAGCAGAAGTTCACTGATTACAGCAACCCCTTCAGATAGCAATTTGGAGCTTAAAGGGCAAACACTTATGAGTAGCCAATGTTTATGATTACTGTTAGGACCAGCAACAGCTCATAGGTGGATCCATATGTACCTTTTTAGACATTTTCAAAATTAATATATTATGAAGGGAACTTTGCAGTATTTAGGAACCACAAAGACAAACGAGGCTGGACAGGGATCTTAATCAACTTGGTTTACTAGTGTTTAATTGAGCCCGAGGAGGTTTGGGATATATGGCCAATATACCACGGCTAAGAGCTGTTCTCATGCACAACGCAACATGGAGTGCCGCAACACAGCCCTAAGCCGTTGTATATTGGCCATGTATCATAAATCCCCAAGGTGCCTTATTGCTCTTATATACTGGTTAATGTATTTAGAGCAGTAAAAATAAATGTTTTTTCATACCCATGGTATACGGTCTGATATACCATGGTTGTCAGCCAATCAGCTTTCAGGGCTCGAACCAACCAGCAATTTTTAATTGAATGTAGAGCACTGTAGGTGGGGGCCATAATGCTTTATTAACTAAATAACGTGACGGATCATGAGTTGCGTAATTCAGCATTACCACACTGTCTCCTGTATGTCTTTGATTCCAAGGCCACTTTGTATCAGGTGAATTTGCACAGCCTGTGCAATTGATAAAAGGAAGCATTCACTTTGGAAATAAGGCCCTTATGATGTAGAATATAACTGATTGAAATGAACACAAATTCAAGTGTACTTTAGATTGTGACCAATTGGAGCATTTACTAAACAGGTTTTGTTGATGTCTTGTGTAATTGTCAAATTATGTCCAGTATTTTTCTTTATCGTTGTTGAACTATGTACCAATACATGAAACACTGATGTTTAGGCCACTCCTGCCTTTTTAGTTACAATAATCTTCCTCTTAATAGATGCTGTTCAGCATACATAGTCTACCTCACTTTTTAGATTGGATATGCCTGGGATATCAACTATGGCAGGGATATGGCCTAGAAATCAGTATTTCTCCAGCGCTGTGAAATGTTTGTAACAAACACTATGCTTATAGAATGAAATCAGAGTTTCAAAAGGTTCTAATGAGTAACACTAATCAATAGTTGTAATGTTCTGTTTATCATGAGAAAAATACAAAAAGTCTATGCAAATAATGTATTCCATAATGGAAGAGCCTTATTAATACTTCATATATTTCTATGCATAATGCAATGTAACAAAGTGGATTGAATTTGACCAAACCTGTTCAAGAATAAAATAGATTCTGTTGACGTTTATGCTATAATTCACAATGCATATGTAAAGTTATTGGAAGTCCTGAGTTGGACGAAGTTAAAATAACATAAGTTAAAGACCAAGCATGTTTGATAAATTGGGCCCATGGGACAGAAAAATATTGTAACACAAAGTAGATGATCATTTGGTGTTGAAATGCACATTTTTTTATCGGATTGCAAAAGTTCAAAGTAATGCATTATTGCTCAAGGTTCCCTTTGCCCACATTGCTAATATTTACCTAGTTTTCAAAGGTAATAACCAAGGTTATTTTGATGATTTGGAAAATAACTGCATCTTATCCAAACATGGAGAATATTTGTCGTTTGCTTAATTGATTTTATCTAAAGTTGTGCAATTTTCCCCAAACTACTCGGAAAAAAAAGAAACGTCCTCTCACTGTTAACTGCGTTTATTTTCAGCAAACTTAACATGTGTAAATATTTGTATGAACATAAGATTCCGCAACTGAGACAAACTGAACAAGTTCCACAGACATGTGACTAACAGACATTTAATAATGTGTTCCTGAACAAAGGGAGGAGCCAAAATCAAAAGTAACAGTCAGTGTCTGGTGTGGCCACCAGCTGCATTAAGTACTGCAGTGCATCTCCTCATGGACTGCACCAGATTTGCCAGTTCTTGCTGTGAGATGTTACCCCACTCTTCCACCAAGCCACCTGCAAGTTCCCAGACATTTCAGGGGGGAGTGGCCCTGGCCCTCACCCTCTGCTCCAACAGGTCCAGAGGTGCTCAATGGGATTGAGATCCGGGTTCTTTGCTGGCCATGGCAGAACACTGACATTCCTGTCTTGCAGGAAATCACGCACAAAACGAGCAGTATGGCTGGTGGCATTGTCATGCTGGAAGGTCATGTCAGGATGAGCCTGCAGGAAGGGTACCTCAAGGGAGGAGAATGTCTTCCCTATAAACGCACAGCGTTGAGATTGCGTGCAATGACAACAAGCTCAGTCCAATAATGCTGTGACCCTCCACCTTCAAAATCGATCCCGCTCCAGAGTACAGGCCTCGGTGTAACGCTCATTCCTTCGACGATAAACGCGAATCCGACCATCACCCCTGGTGAGAGTAAATCGCGACTCGTCAGTGAAGAGCACTTTTTTGCCAGTCCTGTCTGGTCCAGCGACGGTGGGTTTGTGCCCACAGGCGACGTTGTTGCCGGTGATGTCTGGTGAGGACCTGCTTTACAACAGACCTACAAGCCCTCAGTCCAGCCTCTCTCAGCCTATTGCAGACAATCTGAGCATGGAGCGATTGTGCGTTCCTGGTGTAACTCGGGCAGTTGTTGCCATCCTGTATCTGTCCTGCAGGTGTGAAGTTCCAATCCTGTGCAGGTGTTGTTACACGTGGTCTGCTACTGTGAGGACGATCAGCTGTCCATCCTGTCTCCCTGTAGCGCAGTCTTAGGCGTCTCACAGTACAGACATTGCAATTTATTGCCCTTGCTACATCTGCAGTCCTCATGCCTCCTTGCAGCATGCCTAAGGCACGTTCACGCATATGAGCATGGACCCTGGGCATCTTTCTTTTGGTGATTTTCAGAGTCAGTAGAAAGGCCTCTTTAGTGTCCTGAGCTTTCATAACGGTGACCTTAATTGCCAACCGTCTGTAAGCTGTTAGTGTCTTAACGACCATTCCACAGGTGCATGTTCATTAATTGTTTATGGTTCATTGAACAATCATTGGAAACAGTGTTTCAACCCTTTACAGTGAAGATCTGTGAAGTTATTTGGATTTTTACTAATTATCTTTGAAAGACCGGGTCCTGAAAAATGGACGTTTCTTTTTTTGCTGAGTTTATAATTGACATTTTGGCTAAAGTAGAGAATTGTGTGATGTACAGTCAACATTTAAGATGTAGGCTGCCGATAATATCAGTTTGTGATGCAAGGAATTCCAATAAACGTGCTGCAATGTCGCCACCTTAAAGAATAATTTTAACTCAATTCTTGATGAAAAGCTTTATTCTTTGTTTTTAGAGACAATACATGTTGTAGGAACAGGAGGTGATAAAGCATCCCCTCCCACTGAAAATTGCAAAAATATATATTCCATTTCCCTTTTTCCAAGGAGAGGCTTCTCGTCTGCCTTATAGACTGAGAAAAGTGTGCAAAGGAGGAACCAAAAAAAGAAAACATTAAAAGCAATAAATAGTTACACAAATGTTCTCATAGGTAGACTGCAGTGACATACTGGACGAGATTTCATTTCACATTTCTTTTGAGACGTTTAATTGACCAATATCAACAAAGTAAACGCACCAGCAAAAGCAAAACAATTACCTTAAAATAATCTTAAGAGTTTGATTTGTAAGCAGTATTCAGATGAAATTTCAAGAGCACATTGTGGGTGTCATAACAGTTTTTAAAGGACCTTTCGCCGCGAAGCTGTATGCCTACACATGAAAAATACAATTTGGGGACCAATAATTTGAGTGCATACATTTGATTTCAACTGCATGTTATGCAATAATATCAATTATGAAAGAGAAGAACATTATGTAAACATCAATGTGACTCAGAGTTTCCTATTAGAAGGCACCTAGCTAACTCCTGCATATATCACAATTAGCACTTATTCAGATGACCAGCCTCTATTGCTCAGTCCAATACTGGACACAGAGACAGTGGTATATATGCTGGTCTCATATCTGATCATGTGCTTTCCAGAATACCACAGTAGCATACATTTCATTTAGGACATTTAGAATTCAACATTAAAAACTAAACCAAACTGTGACAGAAGAACTCTGACATTTACATGTCAGTGATGAATCTGGTCGAGTCAAGCACTTCTGACAGACCTTTCACATAGACACTTATACATAGCTCTTGAACCAGGTGGTTTGTGACAGTGGTGCAGAATTGTACTGGATGAGAAAAGGCCCTTAACACAATCACAATAATATTTTCTACTCTATTCATGATTATCAAAAAGATCCACAGACCACTCATATGGATGAGGGAAATTAACAGAAATTAACCTATGACAAACACAAAAAGGATGAGGGGCTCTATTCAATCTAACGCTGAAGCATTATAGGCTGCATGACAGAAATGTAAAGGTCATTTTTAATAGAGACGACATATGCAGCGATTACCATAACTACAGTCTGCACTAACGTTGGAACATTGCCTTTAACATTTCAATCACTCTGTAATGTTGACTCATTAACCTGGCTGATGTGACCCAGGTGACTACACAGCGAGCTGTGACTCATCGATGTTAGTAAGACTAAGGACTCACATGGTACAGAAGGAATACATATATACATTGTATTCTAACACAAAAAAATGCTCTGACATAACGTAATATTGAAAACATCCATGAACTTAAATTCAGAATTTCCTTAAACCTAAAAATAAGTGAACTAAAATACATGATCCTGAAACGTGTATGTGCAGATAAAAAGTATAGAAAATTCATATCAGAGACATGGAAATGTGTGATGGGTATGTTAAGGCAAAAATGAACTTTATCTTCCCATTTACACCCATCTTAAGACAGCAATTAAGTAGCAAGATTGTGTACACAGCCAGTCACATCGACTTCAATACTGCTTTTAAGAGTAGTCACTGTATCTGAAATATATATATAACACACACAGTACCAGTTAAAAGTTTAGACAGCTGCTCATTCAAGGATTTTTATTTTTTACTATTTTCTACATTGTAGAATAATATTGAAGACATCAAAACTATGAAATAACACATATGGAATCGTGTTAAACAAATCAAAATATATTTTAGATTCTTCAAAGTAGCCACCGTTCGCCTTGACAGCTTTGCACACTCTTGGCATTCTCTCGAACAGCTTCACCTGGAATGCTTTTCAAAAAGTATTGGAAGCATTTCCCACTTATGCTGAGCACTTGTTGGCTGCTTTTCCTTCACTCTGCGGTCCAACTCATCCCAAACCATCTCAATAGGGTTGAGGTTGGGTGATTGTGGAGGCCAGGACATCTGATGCAGCACTCCATCACCCTCCTTGGCTAAATAGCCCTTACACAGTCTGGAGGTGTGTTGGGTCATTGTCCTGTTGAAAAACAAATGATAGTCCTACTAAGCACAAACCAGATGGGATGGCTATTCAATGCAGAATTATGTAGTAGTGGTAGCCATTCTGGTTAAGTGTGCCTTGAATTCTAAATAAATCACTGACAGTGTCACCAGCAAAGCACCCCCACACTTCCTTGGTGTCCTTTAATAGTGGTTTCTTTGCAGCAATCGATCATGAAGGCCTGATTCACACAGTCTACTCTGAACAGTTGATGTTGAGATGTATTTGTTACTATGAAGCATTTATTTGGGCTGCAGTGTCTGAGGCTGGTAATTAATGAACTTATCCTCTGTAGCAGAAGTAACTCTGGGTCTTCCTTGCCTGTCGCAGTCCTCATGAGAGCCAGTCTCATCATAGTGCTTGATGGTTTTTGCGACTGCACTTGAAGACATTTTCTGAATTGACTGACCTTCATGTCTTAAAGTAATGTTGGATTGTCATTTCTCTTTGCTTATTTGAGCTGTTCTTGCCATAATATGGACTTGGTATTTTACCAAATAGGGCTATCTTCTGTATACCACCCCTAACTTGTCACAACACAACTGATTGGCTCAAACACATTAAGAAGGAAAGAAATTCCACAAATTATGTTTTAACAAGGCACACCTGTTAACTGAAATGCATTCCAGGTGACTACTTCATGCAGTTGGTTGAGAGAATGCCAAGACTGTGCAAATCTGTCATCAAGGCAAAGGGTGGTTACTTTGAAGGATCTCAAATATATTTTTATTTGTTTAACCTTTTTTGGGGTTATTACATGATTCCATGTGTTATTTCATAGGTTTTGATGTATTCACTATTCTACAATGTAGACTATAGTAAAAAATAAAGACAAACCCTGAATGAGTAGGTGTGTCCAAACTTTTGACTGGTACTGCAATCATGTATGCATGTAAGTAATATAGCTCTCTACAAGCCACAGATAACGAACTGTATGAAATCCCAGGGTGATGATACATCCAGAGAGGCTAAGTTAATGTGGTCCAGTTTGTTGAAAGGCATTTACTCCAACACATCCATATGTTGGAATGGAACATTCACCGTTTCAAACGGAAAATAAAACTGTCCTATCTTGGCAATCTATATTGTTTGTAGAGGTGAAACCTAGTGAACTGCTACAGCAACACAATGAAATGCCACCGGTTAGCACAGTATTGTCCTACAAAGCAGTGTCGACAGCAAGAGTGAAGAAGTTCACACACATCAGAAAATAGATCTGTGAGATCTCATCTTTGAACAACAGTATGGACAATCTTATTTAGGAGGCCCTGAATCTGGTTGGAATCAGCAGACACAAGCAGCTTTAAGGCATTGCATTTAATCACTGCATGGACGCAACCCTATGTTTCTTGCTGGACTGAGAGTGCATTCACAAGCAGAAGCTTATAAAAAGGGCTTCAGGAAGTACTGTTAAATGCTCTGGTACTCCACCCAGTCTCACAAATGTAATGGACTATTGATCGAGGTAATAAAAGATTTGTTAATATTGTATGAACTTTATTACCATCAAAGGTCAGAGCATACTGGCTCAAACAATGAAAACCATTTATCCTAAAAGGATAAGTAGGTAATAGAATGCCACAACAATCTTGACAAATGTTCTATTAATTGTGCTTGATTGCTCTTCTTATTCAGAATAGTGTTCTTTCAGTAACGATATAGTGTTTTAAAACAGAAATATGGGAGTTTACTGTATGACTATGATGGCACTTTCCTCTATCCTACACATTTCAGGGGGCAATTCCCCTTGCCCATATTTGATGAAGCAGAAAGCCATAAGTACTGCCAACAGGAACCACAGACTGAATGTGATGTTTGGGTTAGAGGCAGATGTATAGGATGTTTGACTGGCATGTCCGATTAATGACATGCACTGTATCATTAACTTTAACAAAGATCAATTATCATCTCAAACAGTTAAGTTCATGTTCATAGATGTCTAAGATATTTCCACAGAACATTATGTTTAGGCCACTCCTACCTTTTTACAATACTCCTCTTAATATCTGCTGTTCAGCGGCTCAGCATACATAGTCTACCTTCTTTTTTAGATGGTCTACATTTTGTATTTTGCCTGGGACATCACCAATGGCAGGGATATGGCCTATGAGGCAGTATTTCTCTACAGCGCTTTAAAACATTTGTGAAATGTTTCTGTAACGTAACAAACAGTATGGTTATAGAATGAGATACGTTTCAAAGGTCCTAGTGATTAACACTATCAATAGTTGTAGATGTTTTCGGTTTATCATGTGAAAAGTAGAAAACGTCTATGCAAATAATGTATTCCACAATGGAAGAGCATTACTAATACTGATTGAAATGAACAACAAGTTCAAGTGTACTTTAGATTGTGACCAATTGGAGCATTTACCAAACAAGTTTTTTTGTTAATTACTTAGCTAATTGTCAAACCATGTACAGTATTTTTCTTTGTAATTTTGTATTGTTAAAAAAAAAAACGATGTATCAATACCTGAAATGCTGATGTTTAGGCCACGCCTACCTTTTTACAGTTACAATATTCTTCCTCTATAGCTCCTGTTCAGCATACATAGTCTACCTCCTTTTTTAGATAGTCTACATTTTGTATTCTGCCTGGGACATCAACAATGGCAGGGATATGGCCTAGAAGTCACGTCTAAGATATTTCCACAGAACATAAAATATCTTCCAGTTTTCCCTAATCTTAATCCAGTGAATACAACCCTCTCTATAGGAATGAAGACTTTATATAATTATTTTACATCTATACATTCAGTGAAATAGCAAACAACAAATTGTACTGGGTACTTAAATATAGCATTGATAGAAGACTGGGTATGAAGAGCATTTGTTCTTATCTGTCCTTATGATTGTACCATCAAACCAATATGCCTTTGTGTGTAGTCATGATAATAGACTAAACGATAAAAGCATTTGGGCAGGAGAGTTCATGTACATTTTGCATTATGGGTAGAAAAAGGAATTTGGCTTAAATTGTGTCATCTTATGATTTATACACCACAACAAATTCCAGTCATTACAACCCTCGCCCTCAACAACAAAAACATTAAAGGGTTTCATTTGCTCACAAGTTGCTGGTCTTGGCCCACTTCATATAAGAGAACATCGCTCCTCTCTCCCACCAACACTGGGAGGAGTGAAGTGAATGTGTGATTCATATGCGATTCCAGGTCACTCCAGGACCCAGGCTTGGCTGGGCAGTCTTTTGGTCCATGGGGAGTCTTTTGGTCCATTGATACAGTAACACCCTGTGGCAGGAGGGTGCAGGCCAGTCACTATGAAGGGGCCTGGGTACGGTCATAGTCCAGGATCAGACCTTTGATGTGAGAAAGTTTCTGATGCAGATACTCGCATCGCTTCTTCTCTTCCCGGTAACCAGGGAACTTCTGTAAAGTCAAGGCAGAGGGGTGTCAGAGAGCTGGCATTACGGTGACATGGTCAAGGCAGAGGGGTGTCAGAGAGCTGGCATTACGGTGACATGGTCAAGGCAGAGGGGTGTCAGAGAGCTGGCATTACGGTGACATGGTCAAGGCAGATGGGTGTCAGAGAGCTGGCATTACGGTGACATGGTCAAGGCAGAGGGGGCAGAGCTGGGGTGACATGGTCAAGGCAGAGGGGTGTCAGAGAGCTGGCATTACGGTGACATGGTCAAGGCAGATGGGTGTCAGAGAGCTGGCATTACGGTGACATGGTCAAGGCAGAGGGGTGTCAGAGAGCTGGCATTACGGTGACATGGTCAAGGCAGAGGGGTGTCAGAGAGCTGGCATTACGGTGACATGGTCAAGGCAGATGGGTGTCAGAGAGCTGGCATTACGGTGACATGGTCAAGGCAGATGGGTGTCAGAGAGCTGGCATTACGGTGACATGGTCAAGGCAGATGGGTGTCAGAGAGCTGGCATTACGGTGACATGGTCAAGGCAGAGGGGTGTCAGAGAGCTGGCATTACGGTGACATGGTCAAGGCAGAGAGGGTGTCAGGGGTGTCAGAGCTGGCATTACGGTGACATGGTCAAGGCAGAGGGGTGGTCATTACGGTGACATGGTCAAGGCAGATGGGTGTCAGAGAGCTGGCATTACGGTGACATGGTCAAGGCAGATGGGTGTCAGAGAGCTGGCATTACGGTGACATGGTCAAGGCAGATGGGTGTCAGAGAGCTGGCATTACGGTGACATGGTCAAGGCAGAGGGGTGTCAGAGAGCTGGCATTACGGTGACATGGTCAAGGCAGATGGGTGTCAGAGAGCTGGCATTACGGTGACATGGTCAAGGCAGAGGGGTGTCAGAGAGCTGGCATTACGGTGACATGGTCAAGGCAGAGGGGTGTCAGAGAGCTGGCATTACGGTGACATGGTCAAGGCAGAGGGGTGTCAGAGAGCTGGCATTACGGTGACATGGTCAAGGCAGATGGGTGTCAGAGAGCTGGCATTACGGTGACATGGTCAAGGCAGAGGGGTGTCAGAGAGCTGGCATTACGGTGACATGGTCAAGGCAGAGGGGTGTCAGAGAGCTGGCATTACAGTGACATGGTCAAGGCAGAGGGGTGAAGAGTATATGGGAAAAGATGATCTGATCCTAATAAGATTAATATCACTGGTATAAGTTCAAGTTATTTGTGATATTCATACAGGCTACAGTAGACATGACCGGCTATACAATAATTCAATTATATTTCCTGCTCATGCGTTACTTACTTTCTTATACTTTCTGTATTTCTGCAGTATTTGCTCCTCCATGAGCTGTAAGGTTGGAAAAATAGAAGACATTTAGTAAGTCCTTTAAAGTACATCAAACCAGGTCTTCAACTGTTTAACCAGAAGTGTTTTGTATTGTGTGAGTGGAAGTGATGTCCGTTCCTTGCTCATACCTTGTATTCCTGTGTACCGGGGGACAGAGTGTTTATCTTGGAACCCAGCTGAACAAACATCTCAGTGATGGTACCGATCTGGTCGTGCAGGGCCCTATACTCATCGTACTCTGCACAGAAATCCTGCTTGTACTGTTGTCGCTGTTCTGAGGCTGTGATGGTGTTGTACTTTCTGGAAAGAGAGACCAACATCTTGTGAGCTGTCATTTCAACAACCAACGTGGAAATAGAAACATTCATTGTTCTTTCCAGAAGGTGGCACTGCAGATGAGCAGAGTGATGGCCTATGACTCCCCAATGATTTCATAGAGATTTAGAAATGTAAGACAGATACTAATAACTAGGTGCTTACATCTGTCCCATTTCACGTACAAGTGTGTATTATACACGTGTGAATTGGACATTTGTTTTTTGCATATCCCACTCCCCTTGAGATACCCTCAGAGAGTGGGGTCACGGCCAGGGCTCTGCCATTATAGATGGCAACCCTGGAACAATTAGGGTTAAGTGCCTTTCTCACGGGGACATCGATGCCTAGTAAATTTTCGATTGCTGGCCCAACGCTCTTAACTGCTAGGCTACCTGCCGCTCCTAGATAACACAAAACATAAAAATAAAAAACAACAGCATACAGGTGCACACAAACGGCAATGACATCAGACCCCCCAGCGCTCGAATGACTCTGACACATGGCCTCAAACTGCATCACTTTGATTCTCTCCATCACCCACACACTTTCAACATTTGACCTTTCCATTGTGTTAAAGGTGGAGGATTGGTTGATTTCCGGTTTAAGTATACGTTTTTTTCAAGATGATTGACAAGAAAAGTATCGTCCAACACATTGGGTATCTCACTACTCACTCAGATGCATGTATTGAAATATGCAGACAGATGGATTAAAAGTACATTTGCATTGTAATACTTCTGACAGACAACTTTCTAGCTCCGCCCATAACTTTTAGACTTCATAGCATTCCCAGAAGGCATGGATTATTGAGTCATTGTTAGTTTTACACAATGTTTGTCTATTAAGACATGACTCTGCCTTTGTGCTGTAGGATTTGTAAATGTTGTCTCTTGTATAAGACTATGGACCTCGCTTTGTGCATGGGGGCACTGTCTTGCTGAAACAGGAAAGGGCCTTCCCACAAAATTGGAAGCACAGAAATGTCTAGAATATCATTGTATGCTGTAGCGTTAAGATTTCACTTCACTGGAACTAAGGGGCCTAGCTCGAGCCATGAAAATCAGCCACATACCATTATTCCTCCTTCACCAAACTTTACAGTTGGCACTATGCATTGGGGCAGGTACCGTTCTCCTGGTATCCACCAAACCCAGATTCGTCCGTCAGACTGCCAGATGATGAAGCGTGATTCTTCTCTCCAGCGAACGCGTTTCAACTGCTCCAGAGTCCAATGGTGGTGAGCTTTACACCACTCCAGCCGATGCTTGGCATTGTGCATGGTGATCATACGGTTCTGTGCGGCTGCTCGGCCATAACAACTCTATAGTGAGTGTTGCAACCGAGGACAGACAATTTTTATGCACTACAGACCTCGGCGGTCCCATTCTGTGAGTTTGTGCGGCCTACAACTTTGTGGCTGAGCCGTCGTTGCTCCTTGACGTTTTCACTGCACTTACAGTTGACCGGGGAAGCTCTAACAGGGCAGAAATTTGACAAACTGACTTGTTGAAAATGTGGCATCCTATGACGGCACGTTAAAAGTCACTGACCCTTCAGTAAGACAATTCTACTGCCAATGTTTGTCTATGGAGATTGCATGGCTGTGTGTTCGATTTTATACACCTTTGAGGAACAAGTGTGGCTGAAATAGCAGAATCCAATCATTTGAAGGGGTGTCCACATACTTTGTGTGTGTAGTTGTGTGTGACTCAAATCAGATTACCTCAAGATTGCCCTGATGTCCAAAATATTTCAAATTGAAATTTCGTGATATGAAACTTAAGTTACATGCATTTAATAATTTAATAATCTACATTGGACAGACTAGAATTGCATCTGAATTCTGTAATGGAAATTCTAGAAAGCACTGAATTGAGTGACGTGTGCTGTCATTTGTGTAAATAGGGTGGCGCACATTTGGCCCAGCATCGTCCGGGTCAGGGGAGGGTTTGGCCGGTGTAGGCCGTCATTGTAAAATAATAATGTTCTTAACTGACTTACCTAGTTAACCTTTTATTTAAGAATTAAAATAAATAAATAAATAAATAAATAAATAAATAAATAAATAAATAAATAAATAAATAAATAAATAAATAAATAAATAAATAAATAAATAAATAAATAAATAAATAAATAAATAAATAAATAAATATATATATATATATATATATATATATATATATATATATAGGCCGTTACTTTGTCCCAACATTTTAAATAGAATTCTATGGGAAAGTTATCCATTCCTGATGCTTTTCTCCATTTTTCATTTTGGCTGATCTTTGTTTTTAGTGATTATTTTTTGTCTACTGATAAATGCTTCAGGGTTGTTGAGTCTAAGGCTGTAGGATCAGTCCAAAAGTTGTTTAATTTTGATATATATAGATTTTCATAGATGATTTTAAAATGGTCATTAATCGCGTTGATTCTAAATAACGCATTTGTATTTTTCATCTTTTAAAATTGTAACTGGTTTGGCATGTATTCTTTTTGTGAGGGCTGCGAGATGTTAACCAAGCTTATTTGCCATTAGTTAATATGCTTTATTTATGTTTAACCTGTAGTTGTTGGCTCTCCACAAAAGTAAGATGTCACATCGCTGCTTAAGTTCAGACATTTAATTTTCATCTTTACAAGAAGTTTATTTTGAATGGGCTTTTTTTTTAATAGTGATTTCTGGGCCTCCCAAGTGGCGCAGTGGTCTAAGACACTGAGGCATCACTACAGATCCGGGTTCGGTCCTGGGCTGTGTCGCAACTGGCCACAACTGGGAGACCCATGAGGCGGAGCACAATTGGCCCAGTGTCGTCCGGGTTAGGGGAGGGTTTGGCCAGCTGGGCTGTCCTTGTACCATCGTGCTCTAGCGACTCCTTGTGGTGGGCCGGTGCGCTAGCTTCGGTCACCAGCTGTACAGTGTTTTCTCCGACACATTGGTGGGACTGGCTTCCGGGTTAAGTGAGCAGTGTGTCAAGAAGCAGTGCAGCATGGCGGCGTTGTGTTTCGGAGGAAGCATGGCTCTCGACCTTCGCCTCTCCCGAGTCCGTACGAGAGTTGCAGCGATGGGACAAGACTAACTACCAATTGGATATCACAAAAAAATGGGGGAGAAAAAAGGTGTAAAAGTACAAAAATAAGCACTGTGACATCTGGTCATGTAAAATGGGCTTTATAAATAAATGATTTGATTGCTACAGTAGATGGCAGCATAGGCCTCTCCAACCAAGCTCCTCTTTAAATATTCAATTTCTCATAGAACTCTTTTTAAAACTCTTGCAGGAAAACCACATCTGCTGACAATCTCTTTAAGTGTTCAAGAACCATATGCTTTTTCTTTAAAAAAAATTATGGAGCCTGTGCACATTCCATGTAATAAGTTGGATTTGGTTGGTCTTTACTTGTATAAAATCAAAGTTAACCTTGTCTGTTCTGTCGATCATTGAAGAACTAGATATGACATTTTAGCAGACACGACATATGAGGGTGGTGGGCATTCCATGGAATGGGAGAGTCATAATATGAATACATAGTCATTATATACATTACAAATACAGTGTAGATTGTGTGGCCATGTGGGCTGAGCAGACATTTAACAGAGAATACACAAAAAACAAAGAAAAGGTGTTATTTTTAGGGATTTTAAGCTCCAACTCATCTCCTAATGTAACAAAAGCCTGTGGATGATGTAATTTATATATTGGAGAAAGACAACCACTTAAGTATTGTGGTCAGTTTGTATTGCCTTGGAAATTCAATTAAAGTATAGTGGATGATGGGGCTCTACTTGGGGAGAGTGAGTCCACCAAGAGACTGAAGTGAGATGAGTGGAGGCCCCACACAAAACTGTCTGTCTGATGCCCTCCCAGTCACCTCGTCCCAATTCCTCGGATAGAGCCCCTCTCCATTCTCACCAATAGCCACCATTGAATCTTAGCTATAATAATAATAACAACAACTCGACACAAAAAAATCCAATTACATTGTAATATAGTTAAATCCTTCCGACTCTCTCCCAAGCCCATTCCTCTCCAACTCTCCCTCCCAGTCCCCCCCCCCCTTACCCCACCCAAGCTAAGCTTGTCCCTCCCTATCTCCCACCCTTGGACATCCAAGCCAAACTTGTACCAACCTCCTAACTTTTCCCACCCTTCCTACTGCTCAGACACACTTACACCCATCCACTTACTCATCCATTCTCATTATTTCCCAAACAACATCCATCCTGTATCCACACACCCATTCTCTCCCATACCTACTCACCATCCCTCACACACCTACTCACCATCCCTCACACACCTACTCACCATCCCTCACACACCTACTCACCATCCCTCACACACCTACTCACCATCCCTCACACACCTACTCACCATCCCTCACACACCTACTCACCATCCCTCACACACCTACTCACCATCCCTCACACACCTACTCACCATCCCTCACACACCTACTCACCATCCCTCACACACCTACTCACCATCCCTCACTCTTCCCTCACACACCTATTCACCATCCCTCACACACCTACTCACCATCCCTCACACACCTACTCACCATCCCTCACACACCTACTCACCATCCCTCACACACACTCACCATACTCACCTACTCACCATCCCTCACACACCTACTCACCATCCCTCACACACCTACTCACCATCCCTCACACCTACTCACCATCCCTCACACACCTACTCACCATCACACACCCTCACCACACACCTACTCACCATCCCTCACACACCTACTCACCATCCCTCACACACCTACTCACCATCCCTCACACACCTACTCACCATCCCTCACACACCTACTCACCATCCCTCACACACCTACTCACCATCCCTCACACACCTACTCACCATCCCTCACACACCTACTCACCATCCCTCACACACCTACTCACCATCCCTCACACACCTACTCACCATCCCTCACACACCTACTCACCATCCCTCACACATCTACTCACCATCCCTCACACACCTACTCACCATCCCTCACACACCTACTCACCATCCCTCACACACCTACTCACCATCCCTCACACCTACTCACCATCCCTCACACACCTACTCACCATCCCTCACACACCATCCCTCACACACCTACTCACCATCCCTCACACACCATCCCTCACCATCCCTCACACACCTACTCACCATCCCTCACACCTACTCACCATTCCCACACACACCTATTCACCATCCCTCACACACCTACTCACCATCCCTCACACACCTACTCACCATCCCTCACTTTTCCCACACACACCTATTCACCATCCCTCACACACCTACTCACCATCCCTCACTTTTCCCACACACACCTATTCACCATCCCTCACTTTTCCCACACACACCTATTCACCATCCCTCACACACCTACTCACCATCCCTCACTTTTCCCACACTCACCATCCATCCCTCACACACCTATTCACCATCCTTCACTTTACACACACTTTCCCTTTTGACTTGTCTTGTCAGTGTCCATGTAGCCCATTGGCATTGGCTACTTCTGTCGTTACTTCATAGAGGAAAACAATTACTTGGAGAAAGTATAGGTTGTATTGGGGGAGGGGAAAGGATATTGTCTCAACTTAAGATAAGCTGGTGTTCGGCATCACCGTATGTAGCCTAGTGTGCTCATTGTTTTTTCCTACTTTGTCCTCTTCAACTGGGAAGGTTTCTTGTAGCTTGACTAGGGATTCACCGGCGCTTATGAATTCCATCCTTTGCGTTCCCTTCGATACCCACAGCACTGCCGGGAAGCAGAGCTGAGACTTGATCCCCCTTTTCTCCAGTGTCTGGTCGAAATTTATTCCTTCGTCTCTCTCATCCTAGTTGACAAGTTGTAGATTACAATGATTTGGTATTTAGCGTTCTTCTGTCTTCTGGTGATAGATTCACATCCAGTTCCTCTGATACCAGTTTGACCACTTGGCTGGAAAGGTCTCCTTTTTCCTCATCTTCCAGTGAGGACAAAATACTTGTTTTTTCATCCAATTCATCTTCTGAATTCTGCAACTTGGTTTCCAAAAGGCTTGTTTTGTTGTCTTGACCGTTCATGTTCGCGCCTTGTTAGTGTGTGACTGACACCACAGCATCTATTGTCTTTTTGAGCTAATCTCATTTTGTAATAACAGATTGTAGCAGTTTGTTTTGTTGTGCATTGAGAGCATTTTAGCCATGTTTTCCTAGATATCCTTTAACTGTTCATTACACGCATCTGCATCTCCAAGTTGCTCCTTATCTTTTCCTCCGGGGAAGCCATGGCTTATGGACTCGTGTCACCGCACCACTTTACCAACTGATTGGGTCGCTTTTGTACATCACTGATTGCTCACCCAGTTGCTTGAGGATATGTTAATTTATCGATTTTAGAGGCTTGATTTAAACTTTGTCTGGTTTCAACATATAAACATATAGCTACTCACACCCCATGCGTTCTATTGGTACGCGCTTGCGCCTCATCTAAGTCATTCTGAGTGAAGCTGCGCTATTAATGCACGTTTGACAGACCATTTAAAACCTCCAAAATATTCCACTATTTATGTGAATGTTTTCAAGCAAAATCCAGACCTTTTGGAACAAATCACTTTCCTTTCACAACAAAAGTGACTAAAGTAGTAATACCATTAAACAGAAACATTGGAGCAACAGATGGCAGAAACAGAACCTGAGACTGAGACGTGAGACCACATACTGGTTTCACTTGTACCATGTTTACAAAATGAATGGGTTTCACATAACTTATCAACCTAGAAGTACAACTCAGCAACCCAGGGTGATTCTGGAGAACTTGTGAATGAAGCAGTGTGTTTAAACTTACATTAAAAAGTCAGGCAGCTCCTCCGGTGATGTACGAGTGACAGGTGTTTTAGCCCCCTCATTGTCTGGAGATAAAAACAAGTAGAGAGAAAAAAAAGTTAATGTAATCTGCCAATGCAAACGTGATAAAACTCATATCATACCAAGGCTGATGGAGTCGTTTATCACTACTACGGATAAGAGACCTGCTACAAGGCAGGCAGTGACGCCAGAAGCGCCCCAGATTGGGAGTCAGAGCAGCCTGCTGACTCGATGGACCGTGGGTCACCCAGCTGTTCCACAGAATCATTTACACACTAGCCAGGGAAAGGGATGGGGGTTGCTAGCGGAAGCTACATACACAGCTCCCTTTCCACTGGAAATTCTCTTCAGGTCATTGATTTGTCGGCCACTCTGTTTAAAACCTACAGCAATTCACTGTGAGCCGTATATCTAGATATGTCACCTAAACTATTGGGGACCGATCCCTTTGAAGTTTCAAAATACTTTTCTGGAGCAGGTCGTTTTTTTTACTACTGTAATAAATATGGGTTAGGAAAACAGACATTTTGACTGGGTTTTTACTACTTTGCAAATGGAAAGTTTTAAGGACAGTGTTTATGTATACGGAGAGTGTTTATTCATATGTATACAAATACTGGGCAGTCTTTCCTGTAATCTTGTTGGCTCAAATACACTGATTAGATGGTTATTGTAAATGATTCAACTTCTGATTTCAATGCGGTCATAGACCAGTGATGCTGTAAATATATCCTTTGATGTCATTACTGTATCATTATCAACATGTTCTGTTTCTGCTATCATTATAGTCAACAAGGCCTCAAAATGATATCATTTAGTTGAAAATTACATTGGGAAAGAGATGGTGCCTGTCTTACCAGTGATGTTTTCCTGGTTCTGTTTCAGGTCGGGACTGTTCTCTATCCAGTCCTGTTTTAAGCGCTCCCTGTCCTTGTCTTTGTGCTTCTTGGACTTCTTCTTTTTGTGCTGGCCATTGGCTAGCTGCTGATCAGTGCAGATGGAGGGCTCAGTCTGTGGAGCCTTGGGGCTTGGTACTGCTAGGCCTGGCTCTGTCCTCTCCAGCTTGGGAATACTGGAGGAGCAACCCAATTTTTGCCTTGTGTAGAGACCATTAGGGCTTCCCTGGACGTGATTGTTGGTTCTCTCAAACTCTGTTTTGGTCTGTACACTGGTGTTGCCTGGACCAGATGAGCTACGGGCTCCAAAGGTACCAAGCTGTCCATTGGAAGGAGACTGCAGAGATAAACTATGGTCTAATAGTCTTTGCTTCTTGGGGGTCTGATAATCAGATAGGTCGGAGGGCACGGGGCGTTTCTATGAGAAGGGTAAAGAAGAGGTTTTACCTGTAATACTACTTAGCGAAGACCAACTTACCCTACATTTGAAAGGAATGGCTCCTCTACATTAAAACATCCTAACTGGCTCCTGAAAATGTCAGTGACTGAACTGCCTCCAGCACTCCAATGAATAAAAAGCAGATGCTACCAAACCAAGCAACTTTCCTCTCATTTCTCCTTTACTCAAGCTTATTCTGCAGTCAAAAGGCATAACACTATTCAAACATAAATTATTTAACCCCTGAAATTAATCTGTGCATTCTCTTATTTCTTATTAATCTCAAGCTTTTAAGAAAAACAATGAGTAAGGGCAGGATGTAAGAAGTATTTTAGAGTTAGGTAGGAGAGTATTTACCACAGAGGGAGTCTTGACCGGGCTGAGTTGTGACGGAGAATCCGCAGGGGTTTTGTGGAATGAATGGTTTGACTGGAAACTCTTCAACTGGCTACTGCTGCTCAGTGGCTGCAGTTTCCTGCAACATTGAAAAGGGGAAGACATTTTTACTTTGCTATTCCGTTTATGTTAGAGCAGATAACCCAAGCTTAACTCATTTTTTTGACAGATTTATTATTTTTTATATAACGTGTAGGTCTAATCCGGAATGCAAACTCATTTTAGCTGGTGTCAATTCCACAAGTTACCACCTGCTAAATCTATGACTTTTAAAGGCCTGTTTCCCCTGTTCCATTTGTGCAATCCACTGTCTCATCAGCCCTGGCAGGGAAGTTAAACTTTATCTCCACTATATATAAAAAAAAGCATCTAGACATGATCACATTTATTTTAGACTAACATTTAGTTTTCAACAGCGGATATTTGTATAAACATTGCGGTCAGCCGCCGATATTTGCAACATTGTTTCTATATTCAAATTCAATCTTCAACTGTCCCATAGTAATGTTAAACGTGTCGGGAGTCGGGATGAGACAGACAGGCAGGCAGCTGTTCTCATCCCGTCAAAATCAGCATTGTTCTTTGTATATATCCATACAAATTATCAATAGAAAACATGAAAAATTAAACAAAGTGCAGCTAGTTTGCCGTCTTTCCAGTTTCAGTTTGAAGTGATTGTGTTAGCTAGCTCCTCTGAACAACAGTGTGCTAACGAGAGAGCACATTTCCTACGGCAGGCGAAATCGGGCATCATTAGCTCATTTATTTGAGTACATCCATAACAATGTCACTAGAAAACAGCTTAAACAAACGCAAATGCAGCTACTTCGTTGTTATTCTGGCTGCACTAGTGTTTGACGTGGCTGTAAATTAGCTCGCTAGCAAGCAAGGGATAAGAATGTTGGCAGTCAGGATGGCAGTTGAACATTTAGAACGAACGACTGGGTCGCGTCCATAGATACAGAACATAACGACTGAATGAGTCTGGCAACCAAACCGATAGAACGCTGCTTGGGTAGCAACCCTAGGTGTGTGTCGGGACTATATCTTGTGGAAAACATGTTATATGAAAATATGTAAATCATTATTTGAATATGTTGGTAACTGGTTGTATAAACGTGAGTATGCCCTCGAAGCCAGTGTTTGGAGGATATATTAGCACGGTTTGCCGGACCTCAACTTTTTCTCGGGCCTAACACCCGTGCCAGTATCTCCTCCAAACACTGGCTCCTCTGACATTATCACTTAAGTAAATAATGGTTCAAACTCCAATTGCAATTGCATGGTTTACAGAGAAGTGAGCGAGGTGGCGCCATGTTAACAGAGGAAAACACAACACAAAACAGGTTGAACCGGTTGGTACTGCAAAGTCCACCTTGACGCAGCTGTTCACATGAATATTGCATTAGAACAAATAGACCACATTGTCAGACAGATGTTACACTCCCATTATCTACACTTGACCTCAGGGTGAAACTGACACATTTTTCAGCATGTTTCAAAATGTTAGGCTGTTTGTAGTGTTTCTAGGTTACAGAACACAGATTACATCTGCAAGAGGCAGGCACTAAGACAGAGCGGTGTCCAGTCACTTCAGTGAGGAGAACAATGGTGCCAGATGCAGGCTCTGTTAGGCCAAACACTCCTCTCTCCACTGGCAATCTGCTTCCTCCAGCTCCTTCCTCACAGAAACCTCACTGGAATCAGAGTTCCATCATACCTCCCACAGCAGCCACATGACCTTTTCAACTACATGATCAATGGAATCTCCTGGAAGCACCACTGGCTTTCAGGACATTCCAGACATGAGACCCTCTGACAGACTAGGCTTCCAGCAATATGGTTGCTTTCTGGGATAAACTATAAGGAAAGGCTCTGATATCGAAAACAATTGTTGTTGTTTTTTTAAACGGTCATACACTGATGAGCCACATCAACCTTACTCTGTACATGCAGCAAAACAACATGTTCACTTCTATTCAGAGCTCTCTTTAGAACATCTGAGTAGTGTAAACAGAATGGAAACAATAAGCAGGCAGGAGGTCCATCCAAAAAGCTTATGAAACCCACCCCCTAACTGACCAGTGGCAGGATAGGACACGTACTTAACGTGGGATGACGTCCACTCTCATTCTGAACAGCTCAGCCAGGCTACCTTCCTCTACATTAATGCTATTTGACAACACCAAGCAGAGAATATTTCTCTCCCCGCTTTGATGTGCCCATTAAGAAATTCATCTGTGTAGAGAAATAGTCATTTAGAGTCTCTCCTTTCACCATGATCACAGCGGCCTGCCACAGTAATCCAGTAGTCTCAACGGCAGCACGTTGTCAAAAAGCATCAGAGCACCCTGCTACTGAGAAGAGGTAATCATCCAATTACTGACGCTTAAAGGTTAAATTAAGATAAACTACAGACTCGGGGACTCTCCGCCATGACACCGACATGTTGATACAGGTACATATTTAAATATTCAGTGGTGAAAATGTGAAGGAGAGTGTAATGGTAGAGAAGACAGGTGAGTAGAAGTACAAGCCACACCCACCTGGCCAGGAGCCTATGGATGAGCGGCTTCTCTTCCTCCAGGTAACCGGGCCAATCCTTTTGGACGTGCCTGTAGAACTCATCCTTCAGAGTAAAGCTGTGGTCTTTGTGGTTCAGTTTAGCAACCTGCAAATCAATGACAAACACATTTGAATCCTCTGTCCCTGTAGCATTAAAATACACTTTTGACCCCAGTTAAAAGACAGGCTCAACTGGCAGGCTGTCAGTATAATAATACATTGTTCACCATTAAAGTAATTGATAGCAAACACAGCAATTACACTAGCACTGTACCAAGTTAGTGCCAAGTTAGTCACAAAAACAGTACCAAATCTAATCTACCCAGAGAGCCTCTGTGACCGACAACATCCATTTGTCAGAGTAGTACTGGCCTGGCTGGAGACACCCCACCCTCCCCGGTGGAAACACTGTCTTCTCCTCCAGACATAATTAAAGCACAGCTCTAATTACAGCTACCAGTAGAGGCAGTAGCAGCAGCGACACAGTCGCTCCTTGTATGACTGCACTGGGACTCCCAAACATACCCAGAACAGGAAGTACGCCTCAAATATACCAACTGAGATCACTTAGCTGCTCAACATTTGGTTGTAAAAGGAGCCATTAGCATTAGATTCTGAGTGGATGTAGAGAGCGAGCGAGGGAGACAGAGCGGCTACTCTACAGTGTTTCCATTTGGAATCCCTGGAGGGATTTAGAATTGCTTATAGATGCAGCTGAATCTCAGAGGCACTTTTAAAGACCTTGTCCTTTCTTTCAATGTGAAAGTTGCTGTGATGTTTTAAATGTTTCATTTACAAAATAGATTGTTTATTCATTCCAAATGCATTACAATTGGAATACAATATGCAAAAGTTGTGCATTATTGAGTTATATCTCCACTTAGTGAAACCAGCACCTACCATGTACATATGCATGTACATCTGCAGCCTAGTATCTGAGTACAGTTTTAGTGTTGTGCCGTGTTGCGTTCTACAGGTCTCACCTCATCCAGTACTGCTCCCAGGTCAGTCTTGTCCTTGGGAGTGGCCCTCTCCCTCTCCAGCCACAACAGCAGCTCAGGCTTCCTGTAGGGCTTTAAGGCCAGGACGTGGATGATGCGGTCTCTCAGGGGCCTGAGGGCTACTGGGTTGGGGGCCCCGCTCTTCTTGTTGTTAGGGGAGTGCTTGTTGCTGCTGCTGTCCATGCCTGACGACAGGCCCTGCTTCCTCTGGATCTTCACACATTTACCTGACAGAGAAAGGGAGATGCACAGAGAGGCGCCATTTGACGAGAAAAATGTTTAGTAACTTACAAAATATCTTTCCGTCATAAAAGCTACCTTCTTACTAAGCTACTGTTACCAAGTGAAAAGCAGTGGTTTTGTGCTCGTCAGTCAATGAAAGTTTCAGCAATTAACACAATTATGACTTGGATAATTCAACGCTCTCATAGAAGCAGTACACTGCCTCTGAACAGGATTCAAAATACACAGACACTTCTCTGAATAGCCCAGACCAGTTATGCAAAAAAGGCCTGGTCTAATGTGACAAGGGCCAGAAGCAAAACTTTGTCTTGACAGATGTCAGTTATATATACAGTATGCAAACACTGCACACAGTTATGGCACCTTGTGTCCCTAGTAGGAAATAGCGTCTTAACATATTTAGCCAGATCTCATGAAAGCCTCCTGTACAGACCGACAGCATCCTTGCGCAAAATAGTACACGGCATCATCTGGATATTTATGCAACAAAAGTTCACCTTCTGCTAGCGTTTCTGTCAAGCCGTCTACACATACAGGTTTGACGCGTACGTTGGATAAATCCAATGGATGCACCACACCGAACGCACTGCAACACACTGCTCCAAGACAAACGCATCCCTTCATTGGAAATGAATGCAATTCTGGTGTACCAAACCGCAATGACGCTGTCGGTGTGATCGAAGCGTTGGTACGCAGCACCAGGCTTGGAGTGCAGTGAAAGGGTTGACCAGTTCCTGTGCAAACAGAGGAGCATGGAAACTAAAGCACCTTGCTCACTCACAGAGAGCATTTTTCCTGTTGCAGCACTAATTAACCTGGCTCCAAGCCAGCAGGACATGGTGGTGCTTATACTGTATGTAGATGTATCTCCCCAACCTAATCTAATTAAACGTTTAAGATCTGCTTTCAAGGTTGCTATAGGATGAAAAGCACAGCCTCTACGTGGGAGCAGTGTGGTTCTGGTATCATGCATCTACTGCATTACGTAAAGTATTGTACGTGAAAGAGTTGATCTATTATATTTTATTTAACTAGGCAAGTCAGTTAAGAATAAATTATTATTTACAATGACGGCCTACCCCGGCCAAACCCAAAGGACGCTGGGCCAATTGTGCGCTGCTCTATAGGACTCCCAATCACGGCCGGTTGTGATACAGCCTGGAATCGAACCAGGGTCTGTAGCGATGCCTCTAGCACTGAGATGCAGCGCTGTGCCACCCGGGAGCTAGAGTAGGTTTAGATATGACAATCTAAATAGTATTTTACGGAGTATGTCAATTATTTGGCTCCATGCACTCAAGTTCACATTTCTAAAAAGGCCACAGTTGTTGCACAACTGGAATGTAATAATGTTAAAGATATTGAATAACAAGTCACCAAAATGTCTCTATTCTTATGCGTTATGCATCAAACATTATACAAACAATTCATGACATTTTCTTTAATGTGAAGAATGACGATATCAACAACATATAATATGAGCCCTAGTAACAAACAATTTTTTTTAATCAACTCTGGGCCTGAGGGTAAATCTCTGCTTTTGCCAAATGCAATGTAGTTTCGAGAGCTTGTCATAAAAGCTACCCTGGTTCAAGACGCATACATTTTACAGTCCAATATCTTCCTGCCGTGTAGAGAAATAGCCTGCATTGCCTCATTTTAAAACAAGCAGCGACTAGACGCTAACAATAAATTAAATCTGCTCGTCATGTAGTTGGTTATGGGAAGGTTTGTAAAACGCTATTCTTTCTACTGCACATGCTTGACTGAAACATAAGTTGCTTTTCAGAAATATGATATGGGTTGGTTTCCTCGTTTGTAAAAAAATATTTGTTCAACATCATGGTGTACAAAATCAAAAACAGAATCACATTTATTTTCCATGATACAGCATGCAACATTTTACATACAGTAACTTTTTTAAAGGACCAAAGAGTTACGTTTGCTTTGTGTTTTCCTGTTTGCCATGGAAAATCAGGTATTGTAGTATTGCAATACTGGTATCGTGACAACCCTATACTAGATTAACATTGGTGTATCCAAACATGACTATCACATTGAAACCACAACAGTAGCATTCATCCAACATGTATAGTTACACCGAAGACCATCAGAAGCTCAGTTTGAGATTATCGGGTGTTCCTCAGCCTGTCTATCACCAAGGTGTAATGCATTACAACAATAAGTCATGTACGTCAGACTGACACCAGACCAAGCAGAGAAGTGAGGAGTTAGTGAGCCTATAACAGGCTTAGGATGAGTTCTCCATGGTTTCCAGGTTGGAGTTTAGCCAGGAGGGCAGGGTTAAATTCTACTCCAGCATGAAGTGCCAGAGGATCTTTAGTGATCACAGAGAATTATGATCTTGGCTTATCATCTCATCTCAAAGACAGCACACAGTTTGTGGTATTCCTCACTCCTTGGGTGTATTGTCCTACTGCTACCTGATGTTCTCCTTACCAGATAAATGAGTCTAACCAGACCCAACCATAACTGGACTAACCAAGCCTAACCTTTCTTAACCTCAATACTAGCTAGTGCGGAGCAATTAACAGATATTTTGGAGGGGGTTTCGGTTATTAAACAACTAATTGACTAACGTCGGTTATTACTTGAATTCCACGTAGTATTTTATTTTGTGAGCCCAACACGCCCTTTCTCGAGGGTGAAATCAAATCATTCACGAGAGAAATCAAGTCAAGAACTATGTGGGACGCTGAACTGATGGGAGTTGTAGTTTACATTAAGCAAATGTTCAGCGCAGAAACGTGGTAATTAACTAGGTGTAGTGTCTCACGTGTCCTTTTCAAACTCTCCTGATAATGTTTCAGATGAAGTAGATGTTCACTCATTAGATGGTTCTCCAATTGAACGTGTTGCCGCATATACATACTTAGGCATTTGGATTGATATGGGTTTTGACGTTTAAAAAAAAAATCATACTGTAAATAAGCTGGTAAAGAAGCTAAGATTTAAAGTGGGCATTTCTAAAGAAACAGATTGTGCCTTTCTCTAAGAAGCAGGAAGCAGATTATTCAGTCTACTTTTTGATCTGTTCTTGATTATGGTAATATTATTTATCCAAGTGCAGTTGTTACTACTCTTAAACCTTTGGATGCATCTACCATAGTGCCCTTTGTTTTTTCTACTCATCACTGCATCAAAAGGTTGGCTGGACTTCGCTAAAGACCCATAGATCTCTACATTTTCCCCTTTTTGTTTACAAAGCACGACTTCATAAACTTGTGTCTTATCCAACTTTGCTGTTCAAATATAGACGCCCGAGTTGCCTAACCCGTTCACAGGATTGGTTAACAAGGTTCCTAGGGTTTCCACTGAGCTAGGTAAATCTGCTTTTAGTTTTAATGCACCTTATTGCTGGGTCAAAAATGTAAATACATTTCATCTTGACGTTCTGGTGCGTTTTAGGCAATTTAAAGTATTGATTGGGGACTTAGATCTCTTTTACAAATGCGCCCTGTATACACAATGTAAATTTACACATTATACCCAATCGATCTCTAAATACAAAAAGTAATGGGAAGCACAAAACATATATACATTCCTACACAAATACACTGCCTGAAAAACATGAACTGTTTCCATGACTGGTATAGTGACTGACATACCCTGCATGACAAAAAGTATGTGGACACCTGCTCGTTAAACATCTAATTCCAAAATCAGGGGCATTAATATGGAGTTGGTCCCCCTTTGCTTTTATAACAGCCTCCACTCTTCTGGGAAGGCTTTCCATTAGATGTTGGGACATTGCTGTGGGGACTTACTTCCATTCAGCCACAAGAGCATTAGTGAGGTCGGCACTGATGTTGGGCGATTAGGCCTGGCTCGCAGTCGGCGTTCCAATTCATCCCAAAGGTGTTCAATGGGGTTGAGGTCAGGGCTCTGTGAAGGCAAGTCAAGTTTTCCACACTAATCTCAACAAACCATTTCTGTATGGACCTCACATTATGGACAAGGGCATTGTCATGCTGAAACAGGAAAGGGCCTTCCCCCATACTGTTGCCACTAAATTGGAGGCACAGAATCATCTAGAATGTATGGTATGCTGTAGCATTAAGATTTCCTTTTAGCGGCCTAGCCTGAACCATGAAAAACAGCCTAAGACCATTATTCCTCCTCCACCAATCTTTACAATTGGCACTATGCATTCGGCAGGTAGCGTTCTCCTGGCATCCGCCAAACCCAGATTTGTCCTTCGGTTTGCCAGATGATGAAGCGTGATTCATCACTCCAGAGAACGCGTTTCCACTGCTTCAGAGTCCAATGACGGCAAGCTTTTACACCACTCCAGCCGACGCTTGGCATCGCGCATGGTGATCTTAGGCTTGTGTGTGGCTGTTTGGACTTGAAAACCCATTTGATGAAGCTCCCGATTGACAGTTATTGTCCTGACGTTGCTTCCAGATGCAGTTTGGAACTCGGTAGCGAGTGTTGCAACAGAGGACAGACCATTTTTATGCGCTGTGCGCTTCAGCACTCGCTGGTCCCGTTCTGGAGCTTGAATGGCCTAGCACTGTGGCTAAGCCATTGTTGTTCCTAGATGTTCCCACTTCAGAATAACAGCACTTACAGTTGACCGGGGCAGCTCTAGCAAGGCAGAAATTTGACGAACTGACATGTTGGAATGGTGGCATCCCATGACGGTGCCACGTTGAAAGTCAGTGAGCTCTTCAGTATGGGCCATTCTACTGCCAATGTTTCCCTATGGCGATTGCATGGATGTTTGCTCGATTTTATACACCTGTCAGCAACGGGTGTGGTTGAAATAGCCAAATACACTAATTTGAAGCAGTGTCCACATACTCTTGCATATATAGTGTAGGTCTCAATATGTCTTCCCTGTTAAAATAAAAGGTTAAATAAAACTAAAATTACCATTATACATTGAGTCTGGTTTTTCAGGCTTGGACAGATGGATACAATGTTACACTTACTATGTTAGGTTAGATAGCCAGACCACATGAGAGAGGACTTGTTCAGGGGCGGCAGGGAGCCTAGTGGTTAGAGCGTTGGACTCGAATCCCCGAGCTGACAAGATAAAAATCTGTTGTTCTGCCCCTGAACAAGACAGTCCTAGGCCGTCATTGACAATAAGAATTTGTTCTTAAGTGACTTGCCTAGTTAAATAAAGGTAAAATAAAAAACAACATGAGAGGGAGAGACAGTTCGTTAAAGTATGCCTTATCTACCTTGAAGAACGAGTCAAATTTTGTCAGACAGCTCTGTAGTATACTTAGGCAGGCTAGCCTAGCTAAATAGGATGATTAAAGACAGTACAGTATGGGGAGCACAGAGATCATGTTAAATGGTCTGGCTGGCCAGCAGCTACTCCCTGAGCAGAGATCAGATGATGACATTAAGGAATTAAAAATAATGTCTTAAAAGCACTAAATAATATTTGCAAAAAGGTACATACAAAACTGCAATATTTTATTATTTCTTAGCAATTTTCTATTTTCTACTGATGTCTACCAAATTTGGACCTGACAGAGACAATGGAATATTTTCCATTTTTGGCTTTGGAATTTCTATTAAAAGACATTCTGGGTTTGAGTTCAGGCTCTGCGCAGCCGGCCGCGACCGGGAGACCCATTTGGCAGCGCACAATTGGCCCAGCGTCGTCCGGGTTAGGCCGGCAGGGATGTCCTTGTCCCATCGCGCACTAGCGACTCCTGTGGCGTGGGGGGCCGGACACAGTGCACGCTGACACAGCTGTACGGTGTTTCCTCCAACACATTGGTGCAGCTGGCCTCTGGGTTAAGTGGGCATTGTGTCAAGAAGCAAAACAGCTTGGTTGGGTTGTGTTTTGGAGGACACACGGCTCTCGACCTTCACCTCTCCCGAGTCTGTACTGGAGTTGCAGCGAGGAGACAAGACTAACTACCAAAATAGATACCACAAAATTGAGAAGGGAAAAAAAGGTAGAAAAGTAACCAAAAAAATAAATAAAAATAGCTAAAATAGCTAAAATAAATGTCATTATTACATAATACAAATCAAAACCAAAATCAAAAACCATGATAAAAAAAATAAAGAATCCAACCAAAACTGACCTCAAAAAGTTGTAATCACAGCATACAAGTGGTGGGAGATGGGGCTGCCAATGGGTTTCCAGATATAGCTTCCCAATGCTTTTATCACTACTGAACTAAAAAAATGATTTTTCCCTTCATAAGAATGGTCAGTGATGACCTTAAAATGCCTTTTGCAGGATTTCTTCAGCAATCCTTTCGCTGGGAAAGTACAGGTTTTTGAGCCATACATTACATCTAAAATCATAGATGGTTGGTATTTAGAAAGATGTCGGTTTGTGTGCTCCGTAGCGCATATGACGCATAGTTTATGACCCTTTCATTTAAGTTCCCTTTGATATCAAGTATATGAGCACCTTACTGTCCTGTCCTGTCCATGCTGTGGGAAAGAGAGCCCAGTTGTGTGCCTTACACCATATGAAACATGAGAACCAATGTCAAGGTTACCAGGCTAAGGCTGCAAGTGGACTTCTACATTTTTACTTGATAAACTTTAATGTAAAAATGATGTATTTGGATAAGAAATAGCTCTTTTTTTGTACTCATGCAGCAGAGATATTACACAGCAAACATGCCAGCTACATTTAACTGGGTTGTGCAAGAACACTCAAGAGGCCCATTTTCAGCAGCAGAGCATGGGAGGTCATGTGTGCTGCTTGCTTCAACAGCTGTAGAAAATGGCTTGTGCAGGAATTACCATTAATGTTATAATTATGTTTTAGACAATGTGTGTAAAACTGTCAGTGTGTGCAAAGTTGAGCTCCATGTGGCTTAAAGCCACTAGTATAACGTCATAAACGCAGCAATTTTTTGTGTGTCCAGGTTATAATACACAGCATCTGCAACATGTCCCTTCAGACAACAAGACATAACCCATCAGAAGACACAGAAGCCTGTGTATACACCCTCCTCCTGGATGAAATATAACTAATGCACATTCCAACGGTCCCACTGGTTCAGATGCTGTGTAAAGATATGTACAGCACTGGTATGCTCCCACAATAATTTATTTACTTTGTGGGGCAAATAAACAGTGTTTTAATTTAAATCTTCATTAGTTCATAAGTTCTTATGATGAATTATGGCCTTTGCTTCAAAGAATCTACATACATTATTCAGTTTTTCAATAGATGAAAACTAATTGAGTCGCAGCCACTGTAATTAAACTCTTAGGCAAAACTTCATCCACTCAGCATGAGACTAGTTAGTGAATACTTCTGGCAAACTCAATCACATGAATGGAGCTGGTATGCAGGTTGGCAACGTGCCTAAGCAATCTGGTCAAAATGAAGGGAAAAGGAGAAGAAAAAGAGGCATCCCTCTCGCATGAATAATTGCAACCCAAGTACTTTGATCAATTATGTGAAAACTTTCACATCATATGGCAATTATCAGCAGGACAAGATGGTAGAAGGCGATGGATTAGAAGCTTTCCGATAACATTAAACACCTCCATTACTTTTCCCTTGATCCCCAGGCAGCAAAGGGCTTCGTATGAAGCTGGTTTGGACCTAACGCAGTCAGCATAGGTAAAGGCAGCCTGTGACTGCAGACTTACCATGTGTAGAGCCTGGTTTGATCTCGATGGCCGACCTGCTCATGATGTCCTTCTCAACCTGAGACATGCGCTCTCGGGTCATCTGGTATGAGTCATCAGTGGCACACACAGTGATCTTGTCCTGAATACTGCCCTGGCCCTCCAGGTGCTCCCTGCCCTCCCTGAGGAGAACACAGGATGAGGCTCACATAGCAGCAACTGGTAATGTACAAAATATCACACACTACTTCCCATTAAATAGACCATTTCGTGAAAGTGTATTTGTGTTTCTGTCTACGTGTGACATATGCCTCACTCCCATGACCGGTTCTTTGACTTCTGTCCTCATGCTCATTCCTCACATCCTATGCTATGGCATTAAGCTGTACAATGTCAAAGTGAAGATGCCTATGGGCTGCGGTGCTAAATAGAGGTCGACCGACTAATCGGAATGGCCGATTAATTAGGGCCGATTTCAAGTTTTATAACAATCGGAAATCGGTATTTTTAGACACCGATTTGGCCGAATTCTTTTTTATTTTATTAATTTTTTTACACCTTTATTTAACTATGCAAGTCAGTTAATTAAGAACACATTCTTATTTTCAATGATTACCTAGGAATGGTGGGTTAACTGCCTTGTTCAGGGGCAGAACGACAGATTTTTACCTTGCCAGCTTGGGGATTCAATCTTGCAACCTTACGGTTAAACTAGTCCAACCACCTGCCTCTCATTGCATTCCACAAGGAGCCTGCTTGTTACGCAAATGCAGTAAGAAGCAAAGGTAAGTTGCTAGCTAGCATTAAACTTATCTTATAAAAAAAACAACCAATCATAATCACTAGTTAACTACACATAGTTGATGATATTACTAGTTTATCTAGTGTGTCCTGCGTTGCATATAATTGATGCGGTGCACATTCGCGGAAAAAGTACTGTCGTTGCTCCAACGTGTACCTAACCATAAACATCAATGCCTTTCTTAAAATCAATACACAACTATACATTTTTAAACCTGCGTATTTAGTTAATATTGCCTGCGAACATACATTTCTTTTAACTAGGGAAATTGTGTCACTTCTCTTGCAACAGAGTCAGGGTATATGCAGCAGTTTGGGCCGTCTGGCACGTTGCAAACTAATTTGCCATAATTTTACGTAATTATGACATAACATTGAAGGTTGTGCAATGTAACAGGAATATTTAGTCTGATGGATGCCACCCATTAGATAACATATGGAACGGTTCCGTATTTCACTGAAAGAATAAACCTTTTGTTTTTGAAATTATAGTTTCCGGATTCGACCATATTAATGACCAAAGGCTCGTATTTCTGTGTGTTATTATGTTATAATTAAGTCTATGATTTGATATTTGATAGAGCAGTCTGACTGAAAGATGGTAGGCAGCAGCAGGCTCGTACGCATTCATTCAAACAGCACTTTCGTGTGTTTTGCCAGCAGCTCTTCGCAATGCTTCAAGCATTGAGCTGTTTATGACTTCAAGTTGATCAACTCCCGAGATTAGCCTAGTGTAACCGATGTGAAATGGCTAGCTAGTTAGCGGGGTGCGTGCTAATAGCTTTTCAAATCGGTGACGTCACTCGCTTGGAGACTTGGAGTAGTTGTTCCCCTTGCTCTGCTAGGGCCGTTGCTTTTGTGGAGCGATGGGTAACGATGCTTCGAGGGTGGCTGTTGTCGATGTGTTCCTGGTTCGAGCGTAGGTAGGGGCGAGGAGAGGGATGGAAGCTATACTGTTTCACTGGCAATACTAAAGTGCATATAAGAAGATCTAATAGTCAAAAGGTATATGAAATACAAATGGTATAGAGAGAAATAGTCCTATAATTCCTATAATAAACTACAACCTAAAACTTCTTACCTGGGAATATTGAAGACTCATGTTAAAAGAAACCACCAGCTTTCAAATGTTCTCATGTTCTGAGCAAGGAACTTAAACGTTAGCTTTTTTTACATGGCACATATTGCATTTTTACTTTCTCCAACACTTTGTTTTTGCATTATTTAAACCAAATTGAACATGTTTCATTATTTATTTGAAGATAAAGTGTTCATTCAGTGTTGTTGTAATTGTCATTATTACAAATACATTTAAAAATAAAATGTATTATTATTATTATTATTATTTTTAAATTGTCCGACTAATCGGTATCGGCTTTTTTTGGTCCGCCAATAATCGGTATCGGTATTGAAAAATCATAGTCGGTCGACCTCTAGTGCTAACAGAGCAGCACAGAGCTACCTTTGACCCCCAGATGACCACAAACACTGATCTCACCATTCTCTGATCTCTCCATTACCCGCAACCTGTGCAATGTTGCGGGTAACATGTTACAAAAGTAATGCATTACGTCCTCAGATTACTTTTACTTTTTCAAACTGGGTAATATTACAACGGTTGCGTTGTCAAACAGTGTGTGTTACTTTCAGAATCAAATCGCATTTTATTGGTCACATGCTTCTTAAAGAACAGGTGTAGACCAACAATGAAATACTTAGAGCCCTCCCAACAATGCAGAGACAAATAAACAATGAGTAACAACTGTCCTATATACAGGGGGTACCAGTACCGAGTCGATGTGCAGGGTTACAAGGCAATTGAGGTAGATATAGGTTGGGGTAAAGTGACTAGGCAACAGGATCGATAAAACAGTAGCAGCAGCAATGAGTCAAGAGTTAGTGCAAAAAGGGTCAATGCAGATAGTTTGGGTGACTATTTGGTCAGCTATTTAATAGTCTTATGGCTTGGGGGTAGAAGCTGTTTAAGGTCTTGTTGGTACCAGACTTTGTGCATCGGTACCACTTGTCGTGCGGAGGCAGAGAGAACAGTCTATGACTTGGGTGGCTGTAATCTGACCATTTTTAGGGCCTTCCTCTGACACCACCTGGTATAGAGGTCCTGGATGGCAGGAAGCTTGGCCCCAGTGATGTACTGGGCAGTACACACAACCCTCTGTAGATCCTTTAGGTTGGAGGCCGAGTAGTTGCCATACCAGGCAGTAATGCAACCAGTCAGGATACTCTCAATGGTGCACCTGTAGAACTTTCAGGATCTGAGGACCCATGCCAAATCTTTTCAGTCTCCTGAGGGGGAATAGGCTTTGTCGTGCTCTCGTCACGACTGTCTTGGTGTGCTTGGACCATGTTAGTTTGTTGGTGATGTGGACACCAAGGAACTTGAAGCTCTCAACCTGCTCCACCACAGCCCCGGCGATGAGAATGGGGGCTTGCTCGGTCCTCCTTTGCACCCATAAAGTGTATTCCTTTCTAGTGTTTTTCTGCAGTATTACTTTAGAGCCTTGTTGCAAACAAGATGCAGGTTTTCTATTTATTTTGTATACATGTGTATTCTTCTTTTCACTATGTAATTTAAGTCATTATTGTGGGGTCACAACAATGTTGTTGATCCATCCACAGTTCTCCCATCACAGCCGTTGAACTCAGTTTTAAAATCACCAATGGCCTCATGGTGACGTCCCTCAGCAGTTTGTCCAGCAGCTCAGTTTAGAAGGACAACTGTATCTTTGATGTGTCTGGGTGGTTTAATGCACAATCCACAGCATAATTATTAGCTTGATTATGCTTAAAAGAGATATTCAATGTCTGATTTGTTATTGTTACCCATCTAACAATCGCTGCCCTTCTTTATGAAGCTTTGTAGTTGAATCTGTGCATGGAATTCACTTGACTGACTGTATGTATGAGGGACAGAGGAAGGGTTAGTCATTAAAAAAATTATGTCAACCCCTATTATTTCACACAGTCAGTCCGTGTAACTTATGTCATTTTTTAAGACAAATGTTACTCCTACACTAATTTAGACATGCCTGAACATATGGGCTGAATATTTATGCAACAACTATATTTTAGTCATGTAATTTTTATTAATTAACTTTGACAGAGTATTTGGAGTAGATTGTTGACAAAAAATGACAATGAAGTAGCTTTTAATCCTGCTTTGTAACAATAAAATGTGAATAAATCCAAGAATGTGAATATGTTTGCAAGGCAAGTACAGGACTTTGTCTATTTTTCCCCATTTCAAAATGTATGTAGTTATGTCCTTGAGCTGCTCTTGTCTATTTATGTTCTGTATCATGTCATGTTTTATGTTGTGTGGACCCCAGAGATAGTAAGTGCTGCTTCAGCAACAGCTAATGGGGATCCTAATAAAATACTAATACACCAGCAGTCAAACTTCAGCAACACAGCACGCTAAATAGGTGCTTACAGTAACTCAAAAGGAAAAACAAGACCTCAACAAATACTGCTTAGCTCAAAAAGGTTAGAGTTTATGAGTAGTTCAAAAATAAGACTGAACTATACATGGTAAGAAAAACAGTCTGGGATAAGGTGTCATTGGTTTCTAGTGTTCAGACAAGGTTTACTTGCGTTAGCAATGAGAGAAAGAGCAAGAGAGAGAGCAGTGTCTCAAAATTCCCTGTGGTCCCTATCTGACTGAACTAGTTCGGACGATATGGGCACAAATACATATCATAATAAACTGCCTGGATTGATGCCATAACAATAAATACAATGATAAGTTAATAAAAATGAGCACCACTGTTCTTTAAAAGATCCTTTAACCTACTACTACTAGTTTGATGGTTGTAGCCATCAATTGTCTAATTAACATTCACCCATATTAGCAAACGTTATTCATGTCAAATGTTACATTTCTCTAGTATAGGCTACTTATCGTAATAAACAATATCAGCTAAATGTCTACATTAAGTGATCGGTATGGTCGGTGTCGAGAATGTTTGGTTTATCGGCCCAGCTCTACTGTGAACTGACTGAATTCCATCTGTGGTTCTCTGAAAACAGTAGAGTGGGCTTACCCTGAGACATGCTGGTGGATGCAGTCAACGCTGGCCTGAGGTTTGTCTTTGCTATCACTGGACAGGTAGAAGGAGAAGACCCGGAGTGCATCTGGGGCCTCTGGGGATGGGGCAGGGATCTTGATATACTGTTGTAAGGGGAAACAGAGAGTGCATTAGATCACTAAGGAGATCATGTGTAAAGTTATAAAAATTTTATGACCAAGCAGTTTTAGCATATTCAGCTGTGCTTTCGGTTTGCATATTCTACATTTGAGTAATTTAGCAGATGCTCTTATCCAAAGCGACAGAACTGAGTACATACATTTCAATCCTTTTTTTTTTTGCTGGTCCCTGTGGGAATTCTAAACATGCTAAATAAAACGCCTTGGGTTTGTATCATACAATCCGAAACGTTTTGGTAACTAGTGTATAAAGGACCGCAAAGGATGAGCCTTACGTTAGTCATCAATTAGGCTACACATTTAATTGGAGAGCAAAACAGTGTAAATCGGAAGTCTGAGGTCATTGCCATTACGTATTAGTCAACTGCTCGGGGTGACAGCCAGGCAGTCTCTGGCTTAATGTGATTTCAAATGAAGCCCCATCTGAAGCATATGAAAATCAACTAGGCATAGCATATCACTTTTCCAAACTAAATCAGCACACATCTTGAAATCTGTGCTGTGGCTCTATTCTCATCGATTACACAGTATTTAATCTGTGGTTGCTAACTGAATGCTGTGTCCTTTTTGTTTGTGCGTTTAGTTCACAATCCAAACTCACGACGCGCGGGCAAGTCCATGCGAAAGTTCAGACGAAAATTCATATTACAGTTCATAGAAAAATGTCAAACGAAGTATAGAATCAATCTTTAGGATGTTTAACATTATTGAAGATTTGTCTCAACTGGAGGATTCCTTTGTCTTCAGAAATGCAATGGAACAGAGCTAACTCTCACGTGAGCGTGCGAAACTGAGCTCGTGGCTCTCTGCCAGACCTCTGACTCATTCCCCCCCACCTCACAGTGGAAGCATCAAACAAGGTTCTAAAGACTGTTGACATCTAGTGGAAGCCTTAGGAAGTGCAATATGACCAATATCCCACTATCTTCGATAGGCAATGAGTTGAAAACTTACAAAACCACTTCCTGGTTGGATTGTTTCTCAGGTTTTTGCCTGCCATATGAGTTCTGTTATACTCACAGACATCATTCAAACAGTTTTAGAAAATTCAGTGTTTTCTATCCAATACTAATAATATGCATATATTAGCAACTGGGCATGAGTAGCAGGCAGTTTACTCTGGGCACCTTATTCATCCAAGCTACTCAATACTGCCCCCAGCCATAAGAAGTTAAGGGTATATTGTATATTAATAATATTGCATTGTATTGTATCTGCAACTTTTCCACATACCACTTGGCCAAATTAGTTTAATCTGCAAGCAATATTGATATTTAAAAAAAACAATAATAATTAAATAAAATCTCTGGCCTGGACGCCCTACTGTACCTCTGCGAGCCGCAGACCCTACTTTGGGAACCACTGCTTGTATCAACCTTGCAGCATTGCTGTTTTGATGTTATTGCTTTGGAACAACACACAGTTATGTATTGAGTACTTAAAAAATAAAAAAGTATCTCCCCAGAAGGTGATTAGAGTAAAGGTAATCTAGAAGTGTATTTGTTAGTGGACAAAAGTCACACACACACACACGTATGCGTGTGTATATATACAGATACTGTACATATTTTTTTTATTTAACGAGGCAAGTAGGCCACTGGTTATATAAGCCACTGGTTAAGCCAATAACCCAGGCCACGTGGGACCTCCTATGTCCCAAAGTGGCAACCTCTAGTCAGCTGTTGGAACAGTGAGGCTGATATCCTGCCCTTAAACATAGGGACTTGTGTCTCGCTACATAGGTGATAGTACAGTAGAATACTGTCCAGAGCTCCCCTGGAATCAAACAGACCCACAGGGAGCTATGGGGCCCTAAACCAGCTAATGAAATGGCCTAAAAACCTACTTTCACAGAATGGCCAATTAAAACACTGGAAGTCATTAACTAACATTGCCGTGTACTTGAACACACTGGGTGCCGACTGCCCTTTCATTCCAGCTGAAATGGACAGTTTTGTTGATGCTGAGCCTGTGCCCTAGATTCAGAGGACAAAATGAAAGGGACAGAGTGATAGATGGTCCACAGAATGATTATCACTTCTTTTGACCCAGCATGATCACTGACTGACTGAGCGCAGCCATATAGTCCTCAGAAATTAGGAATTGTTTCCAAATCATCTGAAAAGAAGTCACGTTCACTTCCCTAGTGGTCTCAGACTAGGGTGAGATGGCTAACACAAAAAGGGCTCCATGTAATAGTTCCCTTTTATTATGAGCACTAAGACAAACAGAGGACAGTCAGTGGGCCTTGAAACAGCCTCTTTAGCTTAACTGTGGAAAGTGATTGATTCCAGGCTGACTGGTAGAATGCACAGTGCCTGAGGCCGATGTGGCAGGCAGGACTCTAGCTGTCACAAATGCCCAGTCATGCAGTACAGCCAAAAGCAGTTTCTGTAGCGTGTAGCCAATAAACAGCTTCTCTTTCAACACCCCCCACCCCTTCTTCTACTGAACTCCACAGCGAGCTTTGCACTCCCCCCCCATCACCCTCAGTGCTCTTAATAGCACCCAACACACAATCCAACCATCGACACACACAAAGCACAAGGCAGCCCACAAAGCCATGGACACTTTTGATATCAAACTGACTATTAGTTATGTTGACCTATATCTGTCCAGCCCTTCAGATGAAGTGGTGGGGCAGTATTCCACTAATGTCTGCTTCAGGTTTCCACTAATTAACTGTCATCAACCAAAAAAGCGTCAAAGTAAATAGGAGCAACAGAAGAGCCTTGCCTTCAGGACCTATTATAATAATATAATAATAATATATGCCATTTAGCAGACGCTTTTATCCAAAGCGACTTACAGTCATGTGTGCATACATTCTACGTATGGGTGGTCCCGGGATCGAACCCACTACCCTGGCGTTACAAGCGCCATGCTCTACCAACTGAGCTACAGAAGGAAAGTGGTAGCGGTCTTGACCAAAACGCCAAGCAACAAGTCATAGAGGCGCTCCAGAAGTAGGTCAAGGCAGATATCATTCTCCTTTGCTGTGCTTTCTTTCAAATGGAGATGCTGATAAACAGCTTGACTGCCCCCAGGCGAGAGCACAGTTCAGGATCTACAGTCTTAGCTCTGCAATCACACCCCCCACCCCATACCACCACATCCCCCTCAGTCAGTATGTGCCTTTGGGTCGAGGCAAACAGCAAGCACCCCCCCCCCCCTCCAGCAAAGCGTTAGAATCACCCTCTCCTCCCCGCCACCGTGCACACATCATATTCTAATTCTAAATCACTGTTACTCAGGTCAGTCCATTCTGAAGTTGACCCCCTTTTATCCACAGCTTCCTTCTCCACCTTTATAACCATAACGTCATTAGTTCCCAGCTCTATGCTTCCTGGCTCATGGGGGAGCTGCTCCTGGTTCCTTTTAGCCCATACATTCCCTTATGTGAAGATGAAGGGCCCCCAAAATGAGGCATTCCAGTTAAAATCTCTGTCTGAGCACACAGGGGCCATCCTTGACTTGCTACCTGCAACTTTTTCTCTCTCATCTTCGGGTTACATTTCCCAGGACAGTTGTTCATGCTGGAGGGTTTTCGAACAAACAATCAAAAGAAAAGGAAAACAAAACCTTCGGCCTACATTTTGTAGGCTTTTGTGTGCGTACAAAAAAAAAGAATTAATAATCTACAAAAATGCTGTTGAAATATTTATAATTTTTTGAATGTCATTCAATTATTGGTGGGCTCCCATTTCCAAACTGACGGAAATCTACCATGACTTTTCCCCTCATCCCAATCTGTTCCAGAACCACAACCCACATTGACAGGTAAGTCTAATATCAGTGTGAATAACAGAGGCTGTACCATGAAGCTGCCCTTTCCATCCCTGATTAAGCCAGGGGAGTCCCACACTTCCGCAAGTCACATGAAAGGACTAAGGTCAAACATCTCCTAAGCTACGCTGCAGCTGAGGCCGTATGCCACACCTCAACATCAGCTGTCAATGCCTCCAACTAACTTACTAGGCCAACATGTGAATGCTAAATAGTGATTAGTTTCCCTAACTGCGGGAATTAAGCTTCACCCTTCGGGTCTGTACTCCTACGATATTTTATCTGCCCATTCCTAAAGGGACATTTCAAATATATAGTAAGCTATGCCATATTACACCAAATGTATATTGTTCAAATCATTGTACAAATGTTCAAATATCTCATGACAAGACAAGTTAATTTTTTTTGTGAGAATGGATAACATATGCAAATGATTCTAAACACTCCCCAGCACAACAAATGGAAGTCGCTGTGCTACAGTGGACCATCAGGAAAGTGGTACGGCAGTCAGATTGGCCCAGTAGTGTCCATCCTGTGAGCTGAACTTGGCAGTCGGACAGTTAGTGTCGTCCTTGCCAAATGGCATTAGATCGACAATCCTCAGCACCTTGTCAGAAGAGCCTCTCTACAGGGTGCCAGGGCAGATACAATAGCCCCCTCTGTGGCCCGGGCCCAGGCACATCTGCCGCAGCCTGCACACGGCCGGGGCTGGATGGCTCTGTGTGTTTGGAGATGTCAAATACTTTCAGGCTGTTGTAAGGTATGAGTTGGACGGGAACGGAACAACTTGGCGTGGGTTCTGCCGTTAGAGCAGGACCAATGCCACCCTCACTGGTGTCCATGAAAAATTCCCCCTTACACGATTTAGTATTTATCACCTTTAAATTACATTTAATAATGCTCTTCTCCTGCCTTACGTTTGGTGGCAGATGAGGAAAGGATTCTGGTAAAGAGATGTTTTTCCTACAGCTAACCACACATCTGCTAGGAAGATGAAGTCTTTTTTGGTGATGTTTTTTCTTCTTCTTGGGTCTGTAGATGTAAGCGGACAGGCAGAGATCCCAGCTCTATTTAGCATGGCAGCACAGTGATGAGAGCAAGCGCCTAGATATACAAACATGATTTACTATAGACTGTGCCTCCTGCCTTGGTCTGTACTGACACTGCTGGCCATTGTCCTCCCATCCCAGTCTGCCTTGGTCTGTACTGACACTGCTGGCCATTGTCCTCCCATCCCAGTCTGCCTCTGTCTGTACTGACACTGCTGGCCATTGTCCTCCCATCCCAGTCTGCCTCTGTCTGTACTGACACTGCTGGCCATTGTCCTCCCATCCCAGTCTGCCTCTGTCTGTACTGACACTGCTGGCCATTGTCCTCCCATCCCAGTCTGCCTTGGTCTGTACTGACACTGCTGGCCATTGTCCTCCCATCCCAGTCTGCCTCTGTCTGTACTGACACTGCTGGCCATTGTCCTCCCATCCCAGTCTGCCTCGGTCTGTACTGACACTGCTGGCCATTGTCCTCCCATCCCAGTCTGCCTCGGTCTGTACTGACACTGCTGGCCATTGTCCTCCCATCCCAGTCTGCCTCGGTCTGTACTGACACTGCTGGCCATTGTCCTCCCATCCCAGTCTGCCTCTGTCTGTACTGACACTGCTGGCCATTGTCCTCCCATCCCAGTCTGCCTCGGTCTGTACTGACACTGCTGGCCATTGTCCTCCCATCCCAGTCTGCCTCTGTCTGTACTGACACTGCTGGCCATTGTCCTCCCATCCCAGTCTGCCTCGGTCTGTACTGACACTGCTGGCCATTTCCGCTCATTCCAGTCTGCCTCGGTCTGTACTGACACTGCTGGCCATTGTCCTCCCATCCCAGTCTGCCTCGGTCTGTACTGACACTGCTGGCCATTGTCCTCCCATCCCAGTCTGCCTCGGTCTGTACTGACACTGCTGGCCATTGTCCTCCCATCCCAGTCTGCCTCGGTCTGTACTGACACTGCTGGCCATTGTCCTCCCATCCCAGTCTGCCTCGGTCTGTACTGACACTGCTGGCCATTGTCCTCCCATCCCAGTCTGCCTCGGTCTGTACTGACACTGCTGGCCATTGTCCTCCCATCCCAGTCTGCCTCTGTCTGTACTGACACTGCTGGCCATTGTCCTCCCATCCCAGTCTGCCTCTGTCTGTACTGACACTGCTGGCCATTGTCCTCCCATCCCAGTCTGCCTCGGTCTGTACTGACACTGCTGGCCATTTCCTCTCATTCCAGTCTGCCTCGGTCTGTACTGACACTGCTGGCCATTGTCCTCCCATCCCAGTCTGCCTCGGTCTGTACTGACACTGCTGGCCATTGTCCTCCCATCCCAGTCTGCCTCGGTCTGTACTGACACTGCTGGCCATTGTCCTCTCATTCCAGTCTGCCTCGGTCTGTACTGACACTGCTGGCCATTGTCCTCCCATCCCACTCTGCCTCGGTCTGTACTGACACTGCTGGCCATTGTCCTCCCATCCCAGTCTGCCTCGGTCTGTACTGACACTGCTGGCCATTGTCCTCCCATCCCAGTCTGCCTCGGTCTGTACTGACACTGCTGGCCATTGTCCTCCCATCCCAGTCTGCCTCGGTCTGTACTGACACTGCTGGCCATTTCCTCTCATTCCAGTCTGCCTCGGTCTGTACTGACACTGCTGGCCATTGTCCTCCCATCCCAGTCTGCCTCGGTCTGTACTGACACTGCTGGCCATTGTCCTCCCATCCCAGTCTGCCTCGGTCTGTACTGACACTGCTGGCCATTGTCCTCCCATCCCAGTCTGCCTCGGTCTGTACTGACACTGCTGGCCATTGTCCTCTCATTCCAGTCTGCCTCGGTCTGTACTGACACTGCTGGCCATTGTCCTCTCATCCCAGTCTGCTCAGTCATGGCTGCTGCTGTGAGCTGCCTGTCTTTTGTTCTTGCATCTTCCCCCACACAGCTGAGTGCAATGGCCCGTCGGCCCGCCTGGATTATTCATGAACAGCATGGACGTGTGGTTGGCGGGCGGGTGGGAGAGGGGGACAGCACTGTCACGGTGTGGCTCCCCGCTCAGCTCGTGCATGAGGGATAGCACTCCACAGTCCCCGCTTTCCTCTCCCTCTGGAATGTGGTCAACACTAAAGCATCCCAGCAAAGGGACAAACAGAACAGAGAAAACTAGTCTGGGAGGAGGGGAATGGGTAAGAGCTGGTGCCGAAAAGCATTCCCTCTCTGCATCTCTTCACAAACAGCCATACGCACACACTGGATCCATGTGTACTATGGGAAACATAGCTAAGACATTCACAAAGAAAGGCAACGTTTTTCCTCTGGAGGCTCCACACAGAGGAATTGGTCAAAAAGGAAAAGAAAGCTTACAAGTGGCATTTAAAAAGGAAGGCATAATTCCAGTGACACATGCAGACAACTATAGAAGGCAACACAGGCAGACGATGCCTCAGGGAATATTCATATTAATTCCTACTCTCCACAATCCTCCCACTGTTTACCGTATGATCAATGACTCTGTGGTGACTCAGATTGTGAATACAATGCATGAGATCACCTCTCCTTTAAAACCAGGCTTTTATTGAGGCTGGCTTTTTGTTCCTGTGCTTCAAGTCAGCCTGACCGTTGAGGGGGTTGGTAGAGAAAGACTGAAGATCCACAGAGAGGAGGAGTGGGGGTCTGAAGGGGGTTGTGAGGGGAGTAGGGGGTGGGCAATTGTTGTGGCGACAACATCCCCCAAGGTATTGGCTCTTATGCCAAGCTAAATTTGCCTTCTCCAAGAGACTGGGCTAATCTGTCAACCTCAGCAAACACATGGGTCACCAACTCACCCCCTCCCCTCAACATCCCCTCTCCTCCCAGTAGTGTTCCTGTCTGAGTGGATACACAGATAGGGGGGGTGGAGAACACTGATGGCAGGCTTCATAGACAGCCCATTTCAACATTACATGCAGACACTTTTCCACTGGTTACTATAGTTACAGTGTTTGAGGATTATGTAGGCCCATGTCTAACCATAAGGCTTGGGGGTGGAGGGGGCCGTATGTGCTGTGTGATGTGTTTTAATCAATTGTTTAATTACAGTGATCATGACCAACTTTAAGAATGATCCAAATACGCCCTTTACCGGACCTTGATTCCAAACAGTCGGTAATCCTTTAACAATTCCCAGATTGTAACATGGGAAAGTACATCCAAATCTGATGAATTTACGCAGAGCCTCAGAGAAACAAGACAAAATGGAAAACATGCACCGAGCGGTGACGTGGAAACCCAGTGTGACCAGATAAGCCTTGCCTTGTGCATGACAAACAAACACTCATAAACCAGCACATGCCCAAACCCACACAAAACATACAGTGAAACCTCAGTATACACCAAAGTCCTCTTTGCACACAAAGTATATCTCCCACTGTCAATGTGGTAAAGATTATCTTAGGTTGTTATTCTTCTTTAGGTTAAACAATAGCTCAGTCTGTAGTACTCGAGTGATTTGAGCCCTAAAAGAACAAACTACACACTGCAGACAAACCCTGCCCTTTGACCATTCCACTTCCCTAACCATGTTTGTTTCCCGGGGCAGCGTTGCATGTATCCTGTTGTGCTGCATTTTTAAATGGCGGAAAAATAATGGATGTGGGAAGAGTTCAGGAAAAGCAACCATTGCAGATAGCCCAACAACCAACGAGACCAACAGAAAGATTGGAGGAACAGAGGATTGCTCTTTCTTACATCACATACTGGTTTCCACTCTCGCTGATGGACGTTTTGTAGCACTAGTGCGTTCAGTGATGTTATTACCCTCCAAGAAGGTAACTTCTGGGTCAGTCCTTACTGGTTTACAGAATGGTGAGGCATCTTCCATGAATGGGATTAGATCCAACAGGATCTCATTGGTCTAGCCTATTCTTCTGATATCATTTAAATATCCATCATGATCCCAGTTAGATGTAGTAAGCATTTGCTAAAGTGGCAAGATGTCTCACAGAATGACTACATCCTAAATTCTACGTCGATTATATGTCGGCCAGGCATTCTATTCTGATGTCTCGGCGACGTTTTGCTAATGTGCAAACACTCTCCAATCTACATATTCCCTACGCATTTTGATACGTCTGCCAAAAGTTGTGCGTGCTTTTTGGGATATTCCTAACACTGTTATTGGAATGTAAAAGAGAACACTAAGACTGTACAAGTATAAACAATTGGGGGTGTTTCAATCAGTCTTTCTAATAGATTTTTGACCTGTGCGAATAAACAAAATGGTTGACCTAATACTGTATGTGAGCAGAGCTACAACAACCTCCTGGAACCGATAGTCATCCTGGTGAGGATACTACACACAGACTGTGCCAGGCCAGACAGATCAGTGCTGCTGGGAATCAACGGTCTCAGTTCAATGCTCCAAACAATCAAAACTCTATACCTTCAGTTCCATATCAGTGTTAAGTTACGTGTTTAATTGCTACACAAAAACGAGCTAAAATATGCTCGTTAAAAAGCCCTTGTTGTGCGATAACTTGGATAATATCATCGGCAGCATAGCCTAGTGGTTAGAGCGTTGGACTAGTAACCAGAAGGTTGCGAGTTCAAACCCCCGAGCTGACAAGGTACAAATCTGTCGTTCTGCCCCTGAACAGGCAGTTAACCCACTGTTCCCAGGCCGTCATTGAAAATAAGAATGTGTTCTTAACTGACTTGCCTGGTTAAATAAAGGTAAAATAAATAAAAAATCAAATGACTACTTCGGAGCTACATTAGCAATCTCAATATCAGAGGAGCTTGCTAAAGAAAGAGGGCCAGTCTTCCCTGGACTGGGAGAGGTCTCATGCGGCTTGTCCCTCCGATATGTGATCCCAAAATGGGGCCAACAGCTTTGCCAGTCAAAACAGTGGGCCTCAGACACGCAGGGCTTTTTGCCTGACACATCTGGATGAATAGAGCGGCGTGTGCCCTTTCAGGCACACGTGGGACGACTCCCCCAACCTCTGGCTGAGCCACTGGGAAAGGACCTTGCTCTAACCGCATTCCTCTTATTGTTATTCTAATTAGTGTTCGGGGAAAAAAAATACTGACTGACGGGTGTGCACACACACACACACAGAACAAGAGCTCATTTGCAGTGCGAAAGGGAGGCGGAGCGCTCTGGGTGGGGGTAGATGTCTCCCAAGCCAAGGCACGGGGTGAAACGGCACAATAATCTGGGGGGGCAGATGGGAGGGGGCAGCAAGCTGATCCTTCACACACAGTCGTCATGAGAAGATCTCTGGGAAGAATGCTCCCTTCCTCTACTCTCCTCCTCTAAGCACCAGCCAGTCTTCAGTTCGATAATATCTGGATGGTCTGCCCAGCAGCTATGTATATCAACTCTTATATGCAAGGTATTCCCCATATCTGGAGGGGGATGAGATCACCATCAATGTGAAACAACACAGAAAGAAACTGCTCTGCAATATATAGCCCAGACAGATTATAGAGAGCACACGTTTTTAAAAACTGTGGCTGTAACACTGTATTATAGCATTTCTGGCACGAGCAGAGATCCCATTTTGAGGGCATACTGTACCAGCAAAACAATGCTTAACCCAGATCCTTTCTCTAGTTCTTATTTGGGAAGCTGAGTGGGAAGGAAAACAGGAATCTCATCATTTGCAAGAAGATTTCTGGAGGCAAACAGGAAAGTGATCACACTGAAGGATTATGTGATATAATTCTATCCCCACACAACAGAGCCATGAGGAAATAGTGTGCCAACCTAATCCAAAAATCAACACTATCCAATCTCACAAATTGCAATATCCCTACAATGAATGAATTGTCACCATATGGCACAAATACTGTAACAGAGCTCATTGGACAGAACTCTTGCTAATAAAGACAGACGCTACCTTAGGTGTGGAAAAACAACTTGAAAATCACACACTGTTCATTTGTGTACATGCACTCGACATGAGAGATGGATAATATGTCCAATGCTGTGAAAACGCAGTAAAAAAAAATACAAATCACCAAAGAGAGCTAAGAGCTAATAAAGGATTCCATTTCTACTAAGCAGACATAAAACATGCCAGCTAAAAGACTGCTTTGCCAGCACTACAGGAAAATAAGCACTAGGATGTGAAATTCCAGACCATGAGAACCCAAACCAAAACTGAATAAGTTCCTAGATCCCAAGTGCCGATTTCAAAGTAATCCAGACCTGAATTCCTTTTAGACTGAGAGCTTTTGTGAAATGGGAAAAGAATTTCACATAACACTCTCGTCTTCACGTTTATTTCTTTACAGTTGCGTCACCTGCTCCACTTTTAATTTGTTAGCTTACATGACAAGGTTGTTATTTCTTTAACCACTGCAACTGAAATCTCATTACTGATCAAGCTTTTCAATTTTCTTCCCTTCAATAACATTCTGAATATGACAAGGATAGCTAGTTGTTATGAGCAAATGGTTCCAACCTTATCACTGGGGGGGACAATGTGGGCACTTGTCAGGCATGAGTGACTACACATCACCAGGTGATACATAGTTGGCCACATAGCCAGAGGAAATCTGTGTGTCAACCGCAGCATGGCATTGCTTGATCTGGGGACTAACTCCTAACACCAAAGGTGTTGGAGAGAGGCCAGCAGAGTGGTTATGGGAATTCCCTTGGATTACTGGCACTGGAAATGGAAATGTGACATGAGCTAGCAAGCCCTGAGACAAGAGCAGGAATTGTTTGAACTGGTAGGGCACATCTAAGAGGACACTGCCACCTGTCACAAGAATCACCCCTCTCTTCACCCACTCTTCCTCTAGGCTAGTAGTTTTTCTAATATGTTGCTCTGGATAAGATGGGCAAGGACACTTTACTGTACTGTTGTAAGGCACCTTAGAGCCCACTGGTCCCCCTCTGTCTGGTGTACTCCTCCAGTCTGCCATGTTACCAGCATCCCCCAACAGTAACAGCTTAATCTGCTCTCCCTCCAACGGCTGCAGATAGCTCATTAATGCCCAATCGGCCTGCGCAGGGGGGCGCTGTCAGAGGGGGAGGGAGCCTATACTTGAATTCCGCCAAAGCAATTTGAATATGTAATGTGCCAACAAATATATAATCACAAAATCCTATTCAGTGATTAAAGCACACTTCAATTACACACTAAACAGAACGACTGACGTTCCCTATCCGTATTCATCTTGTGTGTTTTGCATATGTTCAATTACACTCGCTGGTTTGCATATGCCTTAGATAGGTTTGTTTTTACCTAAGCTACATTCTGTGTCAGAATACTTTATTATTTTCTGATGAAGCGCCATAAAGAACTGTGCAGACAGAGGGAGAACAACTCCACGGCTGCCATAGCATCCCCCTTTCCTCATCTCGGCTCTTTCATGTCTACACAGAGACAACAGGCGTGGAGACATGGGGCTCCCTTGGGTTCACCAACTCCCCAACCTCCTCCCCCTCTCCAAACAAAGCCTTTCCAGTTGCCAGCCTGACCCAGTAACCTGGCTAGCAGCCTGAGGGTATGGTGTACCCGCTCTTAGGGCCCATGTGAGCGCGCAGGCCAGCGTTTGTGTACAGAGCGAAGTCACTTTCGTCAATGCAATCGGCTCTTGCAGGGATTAGAGCAGCTCCTTTTAGACAGGGCTGATTGTGTGGTAAATGTGCAGTAGGCAGCGCTGGGGAGGCTGCTCTAGTGCCCCGGCTAATCTGGTTGGACACAGGCATCTTTCTTTACTGCAGTTTCACAGGAATGTCTTCTCCATTTCACTGCCAAGTGTTTCTGTAGGTGATGTACTAAGGTCTGACTACACTCAGCATCAAGGATAATATGACACAGAGCCACATTCAAACAAACCTGCATTGCAGTATTTATGCATTTGCAATATTACCTTTTACCCCCGTAGCCAGATAAAAATCACAAACATGATCCTGGAATACTGTGAGAATACCAGCTATATGATTCCAGTTTTCAGAATGACTGGCAGTACTGTACTTGTGTAAATAAAGACTCTGTATAAACATTGCTGTGGCAGGACCAATTAAATCCGGTTCTAAATCTAACATGGAAAGAGCTGCCTGAAACATAAACCTTAACTCACACGCCACAAATGCAAAGGGAGGCCACATTAAACACTGATAGTCTCTTTGCGAGGCAGTCAAGCTTTTAATGTATTTATAACGACAAATATGAGAACTGCTCCACTCTACTGTATATCCCTGTAAGGCAACAATAACCACCAGCTGAAGAATAGAACAAGATCCTCACAATATGTGCCATCCAAATCAGGCCTTCGGGGTTTAGTCAGTGGATGCACATGCATGCAACTGAACTGCCCTCCTGTTTCAAGCCATTGGTTTTGGATCTCGTGAAAAATGCAGTGGCAGAGCGGTCGCGAGTGCTGCCTGTACGGCAAATCAGAACTAATTAAAGCATTTCATTTCTAAAGCTTTAGAAAGGAGGTGCAAAAACACATTCGTCTTACCCCCTGGCTCCCCTTGAAGCAAACTGCTGGCTGATTTGGTAAGGATCCCTGGGAAGGAGGAGAGAAACGGAGAAAGTGGTTATCATTTAATATAACAGACACAAGCATTGCAGATAAAATACAATTGATCCTAAAAACACATCAGGTAGCATTTAAAATATTGAAAGGAAATATTGTTATTTCATATCTGGTCAAGATATGCTAGCAAATACCTTTTCTGCAATTGCACGCTCAACACTGTCGATTTCTCACAAAGCAATCACCCTTTATTCATCAAGCTAACAATGTATTACAACAGTACTACTTAGTTCAATTAGACCAGTGGGGAAAATTATACCCGTTAGCCAACTATCACAATAATTAGAGTTTCCTATCGCTTATTTACCCCAATGGCCAGCGTACAACTTCTTAAGTGTTCATTCAATAATAAAATGTGCTCTTAAGGCTTTGTGAGTGTGCTCATATCCGTGGCCCCTCACCAGTATCATGGTTCTACACGGCCAGGTCCACAGATCAAGGGGCTTCACTGCTAATCTGCACTGGAATGTGTCTGATTAATCACTCTAGAGCACAGAAACCTTGTTTCACTCAATCAGTTCTCATAGTCAATTGGAAATGGGGGGGCGTATCAACGGAAAAGCCTCATCACAAAGCTTTTAGTGTAAAATCCCTAATAATTTTCTTAGCTGATTACTAATTGTACCTTCGTTTACAAGTGGGCTACATTTGATCGGTTTGTGCAAGTCACAGTACAGTCGTTCATGTACAAAGCTGTCCCCCAAATAAGCCTTTATCTAACCATAAAGAGGTGACCATGCTGTGCATGCTTCAGGAGTTCCTCAACATTCAAGCATCAGTACCTTAATATGACCAGAATGTAACATTGAAGAGAACAAAAAAAAACTGTTCTCTGCTCTCTGAAGTACTCCTAGCGATGGTACAGGGTCAAGAGATAAGAGCCACTATCTGAAAGTTACAGCTGCAGCCATGGTCAACAGGCCTGTTTATCTATTGTAGATGGTTTTGGGAGAGGTCATCATGCTCCTTTCTTTCCCTCTGGTCATTGCTTAACAGGCCTACAGCTCACTTTGTATTTTAAAGTGTAGGCTTATTAGAGATCCATTTCTTTTCATAGGTAAGAGATGCAGGATAAACGTGATTAACAGAGGTTAGGGGCTGCCACTTTGCTCCTATAGTCGGAGTGAAACCCATAATGACCAGACTTGACCACTGTTGCTGCTTTCTGACTGTAACACCAGTGTTACACTAGTGCAAAGCACTTAACCCTAATTGCTCCAAGGCCGCCATTGATAATGACAGACCCTGGCCGTGACCTCACTCTCTGGGGGGATATGTGATATGCAAAAAACAAATATCCAGAAATAGGACAAAATATAAGCCCCCAAATGAAAAAGAAAAAAAAAACATTTGGGGAATGTGTGTATAGAATCTGATGTTATACTAGGGAAATTGTGTTTGTATCTAGGGCTGACAGTGAAGACCTGTGAATAGCAGAATCAACAACCTCTGGATAATCAAAACAGTTGCTTTGTGAGAAGGTGTTAACCGTTGAAGGAGTGCGCAGGTGTGCTGAATGAGTAATATGATCAGGGCTCTAAAGTCCACCCCTTTTGGTCACATATGCTCCAAAATAGTTTTTCTGCAAGAACTGCCATTTTAGTTAAATAAAAACATTCGCTAGGCTCTAGGTCGGCTGTACCTGCGCCAAAACTCCAGTATTTCTCATTTTCTCTCTAGTTTGTTCTCAATCTTCTTTAAAAAAAAGAAAATGGTAAGCCAACATGTCAGCACTTTTATTTCTATGACTGATCAAAACAAGTTCTCATGTCCCTCTGCAGCAGATGAGCAACTTGAGTATTTTGGCAAGAAATTTGTTTGGAGCATCGAATTGCAATAAAATGCCAGTATCGAATCGCAATACATATAGAATAGTGAGAATTGCAATACATAATTGTATCGGCACCTAAGTATTGTGATAATATCTTGTTGTTAGGTACCTGGCATTTTCTAGCCCTAATTATTAGAGAGAAACTAATTGTTCAAAAGTTATGACCTACATGTAGGCGCTACATTTTTTATTTTGCACAGTGGTGGGCCGCATTTACACATTCATAAACCATGTCGCAGGCCGTTCTAAAACTATTCGTGGGCATCTAACCATTTGTTTACACCCTGTTCGGTTAGCTAGCAGATAACAATAGTAAAAGTGTGCTTTTACACAATGTAGAAACCTAATATTCCACAAATGACTAATTTCATTAATAGGTATGTGTATCAACATTTTAGGTTATAATTAACAATGTCTAAAGGGTTTTTGTTTCTAAGGCACAGCGTGTGCTTCAAAAAAAATAGCTGCAGTTCATATAGGCTTTATCTCAATCAATGTAAAACTCTACTTTTCTGGTGCTACTAAATTTATTTTGTGCTCCTAACTTTAAGTTGGGAGTACCAGTGCTACCAATTATTTATTTTATTTTATTTTAGAGCCCAACATATAATCAACTAAAACCCACACAGAATTTATACATGAGCTATGAATATTTGGTTAAGAGAAAATAATATATATAATAATAATCTACTTTGACTGTTGAAATGAGAGCAGAATTAGTCTACATTAGTGAGACAAAACACCTGTATATTTTACTCTGCATCTGTTTATACTGCAGCAGCCTACATTGGCCTTCAACAGATGAGGAAGTTTCCATGCATTGTCATTGGGGAAAGCAACCCATAGTTCTACACCACCTAACAGACCAATAAGCTCTGGAATTGGGCAAGGTTTCAAATGTTTAAAAGGACACCACCAGAGGACAATGCCACCCACCCCTATTTCAATGTAATTCCTGTTCTAGAGCGGAATCGCTCGTTTAGGTTCCACCTCCGAGGGATGACGCAGGCTACTTAAACATATTCACGAATTGGGGAAGGGAAGGTGATTTCCACATGGAGTGGAGAAACATCAATAAATAGCTCCACTGACAGCTGTCAGTACCCTATCCTGCAAACCTTATTTAGCTAGCTCCACTGACAGCACCCTATCCTGCAAACCTTATTTAGCTAGCTCCACTGACAGCTGTCAGTACCCTATCCTGCAAACCTTATTTAGCGAGCTCCACTGACAGCTGTCAGTACCCTATCCTGCAAACCTTATTTAGCTAGCTCCACTGACAGCACCCTATCCTGCAAACCTTATTTAGCTAGCTCCACTGACAGCTGTCAGTACCCTATCCTGCAAACCTTATTTAGCTAGCTCCACTGACAGCTGTCAGTACCCTATCCTGCAAACCTTATTTAGCTAGCTCCACTGACAGCACCCTATCCTGCAAACCTTATTTAGCTAGCTCCACTGACAGCTGTCAGTACCCTATCCTGCAAACCAGCTCCACTGACAGCTGTCAGTACCCTATCCTGCAAACCTTATTTAGCTAGCTCCACTGACAGCTGTCAGTACCCTATCCTGCAAACCTTATTTAGCTAGCTCCACTGACAGCTGTCAGTACCCTATCCTGCAAACCTTATTTAGCTAGCTCCACTGACAGCTGTCAGTACCCTATCCTGCAAACCTTATTTAGCTAGCTCCACTGACAGCTGTCAGTACCCTATCCTGCAAACCTTATTTAGCTAGCTCCACTGACAGCTGTCAGTACCCTATCCTGCAAACCTTATTTAGCTAGCTCCACTGACAGCTGTCAGTACCCTATCCTGCAAACCTTATTTAGCTAGATACACTGACAGCTGTCAGTACCCTATCCTGCAAACCTTATTTAGCTAGCTCCACTGACAGCTGTCAGTACCCTATCCTGCAAACCTTATTTAGCTAGATACACTGACAGCTGTCAGTACCCTATCCTGCAAACCTTATTTAGCTAGCTCCACTGACAGCTGTCAGTACCCTATCCTGCAAACCTTATTTAGCTAGCTACACTGACAGCTGTCAGTACCCTATCCTGCAAACCTTATTTAGCTAGCTCCACTGACAGCTGTCAGTACCCTATCCTGCAAACCTTATTTAGCTAGCTCCACTGACAGCTGTCCGTACCCTATCCTGCAAACCTTATTTAGCTAGCTCCACTGACAGCTGTCAGTACCCTATCCTGCAAGCCTTATTTAGCTAGCTCCACTGACAGCTGTCAGTACCCTATCCTGCAAACCTTATTTAGCTCGCTCTACTGACAGCTGTCAGTACCCTATCCTGCAAACCTTATTTAGCTAGCTCCACTGACAGCTGTCAGTACCCTATCCTGCAAACCTTATTTAGCTAGCTCCACTGACAGCTGTCAGTACCCTATCCTGCAAACCTTATTTAGCTAGCTACACTGACAGCTGTCAGTACCCTATCCTGCAAACCTTATTTAGCTAGCTTTTGTTATCAGTTGTTGCTGTGATTTGTTTTACTCCACCATATTCAGAAGATTAGCCAGCTGGCTAGGCTGTGGCTGGTGCTAGATTTTTCATAAGCATTTAGGGAAAACACAGATGGAAACCAGTATCTTTGACTTCGTCATCTATTGTCGTCTCCAAAGTTTTGGCATTTTCCATAAATTGTGGCCACGAATCCGCCACAGAAACAGTAATAAGATGAAGCTTGTTATGGATACCCACTGAAAGGTTTAGAGACATGCGTTTTTCTACATTGCAATGGACACGGTGCAACCTTTGTTGCCTGGTAAGTGGACTGAGAAGACATTCTCATTTACAGCAACAACCTGGGTAATAGTTACAGGGAATATAGGCTGCTGGTATGTGGGCTGCTGGCAGGATTTGGCTGCAGTATAGCAAAGCCAAATCAGCCCGTGCTCATGGTTCTCACAGAGGAAGTGAAATGATAGGCTACTATGACTTTGCCCATGATGCACTCCGCAAATCACATGTAACAACACCCTGAGCGCATCAGACACAAAACACCAATACAAATGTAACAGCACAACAACAACAAAATTCATAAACATGTTCCTTCAAATGTCTTTCGCAGGTGCCTTTTCATTACAGGACAGACACTTCTAGTTTCTAGCTGCACCAATCAAAGCAGTGGAGCGTGTAGTGAAGTAAAAACCATTTATCTTGACGGGGGGGGGGCAGATATGCAAAATGCAACTTTGAAAATTACTATAATTTTCTGATAAAGTAGCACTGCAAAAACATTAGTTTTACATCCCCTGTTTTAATTTGCTCCACGGCTTAGGTGGCCAAGTGGACTCAAGGCTGTTTGGCTCAGCTCAGTCGCAAAGAGGAAGAACTTTGCAGCTGTTTTTGATTAAGAAACAATGCCATGCTCAGGGGTGGTAAGGAAAAACACGACAATGACACAGATTTCTACAAAATGTCCCATTTCGGATTTCCCATTTCAATTCCAAATTAGCGCAACTGGCTGCAAGATGGCCCTATTATTCATTTTACATCGTTTGTCATCTTATGCCCAAATGTAATGTATTCAGCCAGCAATATCTCATGTCCTCCATGGACCGGCTCGTACACAAAACATCCCCCTACAAAAGGGTCAGTTTCCTCAACTAGATGTATGGCTCGTCGGTGGGAGAAAAAAAAAGTGAAAATATTTCTGCTGTCTTAAGAAAAAACAACATTTTCCACAACCGTTTTTGGATTTTCTGTCAACTTCCGGATGTTGCACGCCACGTCAGTCTGTTGTTCACTTCTGGCTGAGCTTGCACCACAACATCAGGAAGTAGCATCACCTAGCACGGTGATGGAAAATAGTGTTTTATTAGACAGTACTAATATTTTCCCTGTTTTTCCTCCCACCGACAAACCATTAAATCAAGTAAATGAGGAAACCAATGCACCTTTAAAGCCTGAATGGAGGCTGTTGTGTACGAGGTCCATGGGGACACGAGTGTATTACCAGCTGGGTTGAATACGTCGACGTTGAGAAGTAATAGGTTATCAGGAAGAACTACGCCCTCTACAGGTCTTGGCGCTAAAGCCCAACTATTTCATACTTTGACTAAAACGATGACTTATTGACTTACAGTAAATCGATGTGCAACATCATGGGTAAGGTCCGGGCATCGTGTTTCAGTCTAAAAAAAAATAAGTGAATTTCTTATTAAGTCCTATTAACCTGAGTTGAAGAGCAACAGTATATAGTCTGTGACGTGAACAGACAAAAGCGGTGAGGGAGGAGCACCCTTCTCAAATCGAACAGTAATCTGCACTACTCTGTCAACAAGGCAGCATGGTGCATCATCTGGAAACATACATCATATCTTTTCCATAAAATATACACTACCGTTCAAAAGTTGGGTCGCTTAGAAATGTCCTTGTTTTTGAAAGAAAAGCACATTTTTTGTCCATAAAAATAACTTCAAATTGATCAGAAATACAGCGTAGACATCGTTAATGTTGTAAATGACTATTGTATCTGCATACGGCTGATTTTGAATCGGAATATCTACATCGGTGTACAGAGGCCTATATTTCAGCAACCATCACTCCTGTGTTCCAATGGCACGTTGTTAGCTAATCCAAGTTTATCATTAAAAAAAGGCTAATTGATCATTAGAAAACCCTTTTGCAATTATGCTAGCACAGCTGAAAACTGTTGTTCTGATTAAAGAAGCAATAAAACTGGACTAGTTGAGTATCTGGACCAACAGCATATGTGGGTTCGATTACAGGCTCAAAATGGCCAGGAACAAATAACTTTCTTCTGAAATTTGTCAGTCTATTCTTGTTCTGAGAAATGAAGGCTATTCCATGTGAGAAATTGCCAAGAAACTGAGGATCTCGTACAAAGCGGTGTACTACTCCCTTCACAGAACAGAGCAAACTCAAAAATGTGGCTGTTCACGGATGAGTCCTGGTCTCAATTGTACTGGGAAGATGGCAGACAGCGTAGCGTGTATGGCGTCATGTGGGTGAGTGGTTTACTGATGTCAACGTTGTGAACAGTGTGCCGCATGGTGGCGGTGGGGTTATGGTATGGGCAGGTATAAGCTGCGGACAATGAACACAATTGCATTTTATCAATGGCAATTTGAATGCAGAGATATACCCCGACGATATTCTGAGGCCCATTGCCATGGCCGCCATCACCTCATGTTTCAGCATGATAATGCATGGCCCCATGTCGCAAGGATCTGTACAAAATTCCTGGAAGCTGAAAATGTCCCAGTTCTTCCATGGCCTGCATACTCACATTACATGTCCCCCATTGAGCACTTTTGGGGTGCTCTGGATCGATGTGTATGACAGCGTGTTCCAGTTCCCGTCAGAAACTTTACACAGCCATTGAAGAGGAGTGGAACAACATTCTACAGGTCACAATCAACAGCCTGATCAACTTTATGCTGAGGAAATGTGTCACACCAGATACTGACTTGTTTCCTAATCCACGCCCCAACCTTTTTTTAAATGTATCCTTTGACCAACAGATGCATATCTGTATTCCCAATTACTTGATATCAATTGATTGATTTCCTTATATGAACTGTAAATCTTTGAAATTGTTGCATGATGCGTTTATATTGTTGTTCTGTGTAAGTGCACGCACATGACACTTTGGCAAAAAAAATGGCTTTATAATATCACACGAGTATCTGCACTCTCATTGTCTAGAATGGTCCCACCGTATCTTGTCTCCTTCCGCCTGCCTTACATCTTTGAGGACATGTATTTTCATTGTTAGAGGGACTATCTTTTCAATATAATAGAAACTCTTTGGCTGTGGGCTTTGAACAGAGCACTTGGCTCAATCACGCTCGTGAGACCAGCCCGGTTCCAAAACAACTGCAATCACCTTTCACCCGGTGTAAACTCCTCTCACCAGCGTTACCGGTGTAAACTCCTCTCACCAGCGTTACCGGGCCCAGATAATCGAATCCCCTCACTGCACAAAAGCACAGCAACAAAACTGCCCTGCCACCACCACCCAATAGCAACAAGAGACTCCAGGGTTGGGGTGACAAGTTTTCATGTCCTAAATAAGGTATTTATTTCTCACCAAATACACCACGTTTAGAATAGATATCCTTTGGAAATTTGAGTAATTTAGAAACGGTTACACATTATCCATGTCACACTGGCATATTGCTATTAGGCTAGGCCTACACATTTTTCTAAATGACAAACTGCAACATGTTATCAGAAACCATAATAGGTCATGTAGGCTGTTACTTTTGAAAGTAACACCATTGCTGGATAGATGAAAGCCTACTTTCGATGGCCTACATTTATGCTACATTCAAGCTAAGAATTAAAATGTTAATTATTGTTATATTTAGAGCCTAAATATGGTGGCTATGTCGCCATGATCTGTCTCAGAGACTATCCCAATGTTAAAAAGTAGACTACAAAAGTTATGAAACGACAATGTAGTTAGGTGCTTTATTCCAACATATCACGATCATTTAAAATACTTGCATTGTTATTTTCTCAATTACGAATAGATAGCCCAAACGTGAAGTCTGTCTGAAGGAATATGACATGTTTACTATAAAACACCAATGGATCACATACATACGCTAATATTCTACACAACAAACATGCATCACACAAATTACATGTCTCATTCTTTTTATCGAAATCGGTGGCGTTTTCCAAGCAATTTTAAAACAAACTCAAATTGTGTATTGGATGCTATGGCATTATTTCCATGAAGTCCCATATAATCAAGCAACCATAGCCTACTTAAACGGAACGCTTTCCCATCGACCAATAAAGCTTACACCGATACAGTGCAAGCACAGGGAAGTGTACAATCACCACATAGGCTACTGTGTCGCTGACACTTTTGGAACTTTTTACCCCAGTGGTCTACCTCTTTTCACTGAGATTAGACTAGTCGGAGGAGTATCCAAACAAACACCTGCGCGATTAGTAAATAAACAATTGTCTAGGACTTACCTTCAGATTCTGATAGGCTTCAAGCGTTCGAATGGCGGTATCGGTTAGCTTGACGTGAAATAGCGTTTTATTTTGAGCTTTCTTGTTGATTTTTGCACAGGAGAGCCCATACCGATGCTCCTGTCTCAGCGCTGCCATGACTTCAACTGGGGTAAATTGGCGACATTCTCATTGAAACGTCACTTGGACCTAGGAGGAGTTTACATTGCCTGCGTTGCCGTGTTCACGTCACACACACACACACACACACACACACACACACACACACACACACACACACACACACACACACACACACACACACACACACACACACACACACACACACACACACACACACGAATTATTAATTTGAATGTCTTTGTTTTGATATTATAATAACAATGTCATACAACATGTTTGCATAATAATCCTTCTCAGTTTTTTTCTACTAAATAAGAGGGAAAAACACATTGAAGAATTGCTTGTGACAGTTTTTTTTGTTTTGTTATGCTTCTATTGTGAATATGAATCATAATCATTGTTATTACTATATTGCATAAAGTGAAATATATCATATAATCTCCTTTTTGTGTAGCCTAATACAGATAACTATGTTTATAACCAATGTTCTAATTCATTCTACAGCCCTGGGGTCATAACAAATAAAAACATTATTATATCTTTTTTGCAACAACAAAAATAGCCTATGGTCCGTTGATCAGCTGGGCCGATCCCCTGCTCCTAGACAGATAAGGTGAAACAGACAGTGATGAAAAACTAGGACATTTGGGTTAATTAAAAGGTGTAATCCCTAACAGACAAGATGCTTGGGCAGTGGTTAAGGAGATCTATCACAGTACTAATGGAGTATTTTTACTTGTCATATGGCCATTCGAGGTTCTCTATGACTATCTGGACCAGACTATCAACAACACATGCCTCACAGCAAATGTACAGTACATAGCCTAGTGCAGTATGTTGTCTTTGGCAATAATGTGAGAGGAGATAATGAATTCAGACCCCAGAGATTATCACTGTGAATGTTCTTGTCGGTTGTAGCTACTATGTGGGACAATATACCTCAGGAGATTTAACAACCCAAATCCAAACTCTCAAGTGATGGTATTACGGAATTGTAGAATGCAAGTGTGGCTCTTGCTCAGCTGTGTATTAGTCTAATAAGGGTCTTTTCAGTAAATGTCTCTAAGCTGTTTTGCAGTGCTACAGTATTAAGGGGGTTGGGGATAAAACAGAGCGGGATCATCAAACCATATGTAGGTGCAATTAGAAAGCCTTGTTCATGTTGCGTTTCCACACAAACTAAAATACATAATACTCACAAATCATTTTGAATTCATACAGCAAAAAGTAGATACTTTGTATTGGAATTGACCTTCTTTAGTGCATTTAATTTAAATCAGAAAATAATTTCTCCATTGGATGCTAAATTAATTAATCTAACATTATTTTGATATTTTCTATGCAGATAATATGCATCGTTCTTAAATCAGTCTATACATAATTGATAAACAAGACAAGTGTAATCCTGTCTATCCCAATACCCATTTCAGGTAAATAACCATAGCATTCACTGCAAAGCTCATTTTCCCTTTAGTCAAGTATATTTAGTTTAGGTATGACAGTACTTTTGGTTCCCTTTTCCTGTTGCGACATGACCAGAAACAACAATGACACACACACACACACACACACACACACACACACACACACACACACACACACACACACACACACACACACACACACACACACACACACACACACACACACACACACACAAACTCAAACAAGAAAATGTAATAACTGTATAAAATGAATGCAAGACCTCAGTTCATGTATCCTTGTTAAGATAACAAATACTTTATATAATGTTGACACAGTGCCAGGGGATACCTGACAGACACTCCAAAATCATGAACGTAAAAACATTATGTTTGTGTCACTGTTTAAAAACCAACGCTGTTTTCATTTAAATTGTGAGTGCATTTTGAATTGAGGGATGGTTTATGATTACATGGGTTGTGGTCGTATATTCTGATCTTGGTTGAATTTGCAATTCAATGAGTTATTAAGCTAATACACTCTATGAGACACAGTGTGTAGTCATTATAGTACTGAGGCCTGTCTTGTCTTGAAAGTGTTGCTTACTGGCTCCTGTTCCACAGAAAGTATGTGGTAAACCTAGAAAAACCTGTTCGGTTTTCAGAAATGCATTACCCTCAGATCACATCAGATGATAATAATATCTAGTTTGTGCCACACACATGTTGCTGTGATTGTTTTCCCCTTAAAACGTATAACAGGATTAAAAGGTGTGGAAGTGCATACATTGTTGATTATTAATATATAAAGGGAAATCCACTTGACTCAATCTAGCACTCAATGTCTCACATAGGTCATCAGGGCCATCCTAGGAACGTTGGGTCTCTCTCTTAACACTCGACTACTTAAAAAGGGAAAATAAGATCTCGCGCCACAGAATAAGACAGAACTACGTCCAAGACAGCAGTCCCTAAGATCTTATTGGTGGAAAGCATTCATGGAAACTGCATTATGGGGCAGCGCGATGAAGTCATTAAGAAGCTTACAGACGTTCTGCCAGATTAGATGTTGCTCTCCTAATCCTACAGATTACAGTCACGCAAGCCTGCTGACCGAGTGTGCTTCGTTGTGTTGTACAATTTCTTTGCATTGATAATTTCTTGTTGCTCCTAACTCTCTGGAATATGTAGGCTATCAAGGAGTAACAGGATTGAGAGGAGGTTAAGGTGAGACTGTGTATAGCTCTAGTTGATAAAACAAGGCACTGGTAAAATCTATTGATGCAACCGGGATTCAGTCTAGTTATGGATGTTTTTAAATTGGATTTAACAACAGTTTAGGTGAATGTTTGGTTTTCATAAAAAACTACAGACTGTCTCTAATGGATGAAGGCACATCTCAGCTGTAACTAGACCGAGCAACTGCTTCCACACTACAGAACCAACCAGCCAGGCAGGCAGTGTTGGGAGAGATAGGTGGAGAAGGATCATCTCTTTGGGAGGCTTTCACAGATGGTGTCCCTTGCTCCCTGTAGTGAGATGGAGACAGAACCCTGCCCTGGAATGCAAGAGAAGCGGGTGGTGGAGACCAATGAGCCAGTGTTGAAGAAGGCCTACACAGGCCCTGGTGACAATGAAAGTCAGGAGGAGAAGGAACTGTCCCATGGGCTTCAGCAGGAAGACAAGGAACCCCATGGGGAGGGAGACCCCAGAATAGACAGCCAGGGTGGAGGGAAGGAGGGCACTACGTTAAACCAGCTCCCTGTGTCTGAGATTACAGAGATCCCCTGTGTGGAAGAGAGGAAGCTGAAGACCCCCAGTTTTGTGAAGACAGTGCGGTTCAGTGAGACAGAGTCTGTGGAGGACAGAGAGAACTCTGAGGAGGTTCTCTTCCCAGACCATGATATGGTTCAGTGGACCTCCTCCAGCTTCGAGGAGCTGTTCCTGGCTGAGGACTGGGAGAACATCACAGGTATGATACTCAATCAATACTGTCACGTCAAAGTTTTTTAGGAATGATGAAATATTGAAATGGTTGTTGAAGCAATATTGCACTCATGGTAAACGGTTTTGTTCTATTGTTTGTCAATTATTGTGGCACTGCCTGTAATTTGCTTGCCAACAAATTCTACAGACATTGGAAGTTACGTGGGGTATTGTCTATGTAATTCATTTAATTCTATTTAGTCAAATTCTATTCTATTTAGTCAAACACTGGCATGTAATGGCTTCTGAAACGTTATTACACCACATTATGCCCTTTCCTAATAGTTGTTTTGTCTCCAAGTGTCTGTTGATCAACAACAAGCAGATTAACCCCCAACCTCCTTCCTCCCTATTTTTCTCCCCCTCTGTCTGTCCATCCCTCACTCCCTCCTTTCCCCAGATGATCAGCTGTTGAGGAAGAAGGTGCTGGTACCTGGCCCACAGCAAGCTGAGCACCCAGCCTGGGGTCAGGAGGTCACAGTCAAAATGCAGGGAGTGCTGGAGGACAGGACTGTGGTGGAGAAGGACCCTAAACTGGTGTTCGTCATCGGAGAGGGAGATGTAAACCAGGTGGGCCCTACAGACATTCTGACTGACGACAGGACAGGTTCCAGCACACCTGTCCTCCACCCTGTCACACACACACACACCTGCACCTGCTAAACATACCACAGGGTTGGCCTGCTCCTTCAGAGAATCTACATGTGATAAATACAGTATAGGTTGCAGTATAGCCACAACACAACAGCATTGTAAGTTATGTATTGGTATTCTATGTGGCTATAAGGTTTCAATGTATGCCATCGTAACACTAGACATTTGAGGTAAGTTAATCACTCTTCATTAATAGATTTTCATAATTATTATCTAATGTGTGCAAATAAAGTATTAACAGTGAGAGATCTGTGGATAATACAGTGCTGTTTGACACACAGGCCCTGGAGGAGTGTGCCATAGCCATGCAGCAGGACGAGATCGCATTACTGCTGGCAGATTCACAGTACACCTATGGACTTCTGGGAAGGTAAACACCGCTGGGAGAAAAACACATTCATGATCCACAGCACCACTGTAGGGCAAAGACACAATCACAACACTAACAAAACGAAGATATTGGTTAAATTAAACTTGAGTCCTGCCCCTCCTCCGATCTAGAAGGAGGTTGTGTTATGGGGGTGAGGGTGTAAAAACCCCCAAATTGATTTGGCCATCTATCACCCCTCATTTAAAAAAAGTAATGTGACATATATCATCACACTAAGGAACTGAGTCCGATTGTACCTGTTGATCAGAGTGTGGCGGTCCCAAGTAGCCTGACTAATGAACCACAACCCGGAGCAGATGGCCCCCTCCAAACACCATTCACACATGGCTAGAGGCCTCTACCCTCCCTCCCACCCTATGATAAAGACACCACTCAAATGACAGCCAATGGCTTGGATTTACAACCCATGCCCCGTTAATGAGCCATTGCATGCATAGAATTTAACACATTGACACCTGTGGTTCTGACACAATGATACTTCACATGCAATGTTTACTTCAACATGCCGCTGTAACGTGATCCTTACTCTGCAAATTACCACTTGATTTGCAATATATATTTATATATATATATATATATATATATATATATATATATTTTTTTTTAAGCATTTCACCAGCCGTAAATTCAGATATTTGCCGTATGTCATGCTTCCTTTTTCAAAAGTATACATTAATGTTGTTCATGCACAGGCATATAACGGTGTGTTTCTAACAGGTAAACAAAACTGGATAAAGCTCATGAATAGAGTGTCATGTCACACAACATGTTTAATCTCCCACACAGATTACCAAGTCATGTTGTTTAGGATCTTCCTCTGGATGTTGACATTCAACCCAATGGAGCTAATCAAGATGTGACAATATTTTTGGACAACACAGCATGAAGATAATACAGCTGTCCTATATGCAAAGAGTTATCCGTTGCACTCTATTTGCATTTTAGAGTTTACATCACAAAATATAGCTGTTTCAGAGGATCCAGGGGGAAAGGGTGTCCTCCGACTGTGGCATGTGTCTGTGTGGTCTTTCATTTCTTGCCAGAGCCTGATGCAGTTTGATGAGCATGCAGTGCACGTCTTGGCCTCGATGTGTGGTCCTATTCTATGTGTGAGGTCTTGTTAGTATTGAGTTTGTGGAGCTCTAGAAAGTAGTTGTTCAATTCTGTTTTAGCAGAGAGAGGGGTGAAAGGAAGGTGATCCTCTGAGGAAAATCTCTACCTCTGTCTGTTCCTGAGGTGAGTCCCCTGGTCTGTTCCTGAGGTGAGTCACCTGGTCTGCGTGTAGACAGAGAGAGCTAGAGAGGCCAGGCAAGCAAGCAGGCAGGAGCTCAGTTAATGATTGTTTTGCTGCATCTGGTTAAGGCTGTGTACTGTGGAGTCAAATTTAGCCCTTCCCCTGAGGTAGTCCTCCTGGGCACCATGCCAGCTCCTAAAAGGGTGGTGACAAAGCTGTTTAAGTAACTTCTCCCTGCTGTGATGTCCAACAATGAAAGACAGCTAGTGGTGTCTCAGAGACACTTCCTAAAGTAAAATATTACAAAAGGAGTGACATAAATTAAACAAGGTGCCGTTTGTACGGTGCTTTTTATACCATGATGTGATTCAAAGACAGTAATACCACTGATATATAAAGATGGAATAACAACTACTTTTTATTTCATTTTAAATAGCATGCAAAATAATGTCATTGCCCTCTCCCCATCCTCTAATGGATACATTGATTGAAACTGTCGGTCGCCTGTTGCAGACAGCGGCACTGTCTCTGCTGAGAGCACTTCATAGCTATTTGTCTGAACATTTTGCTGCCCCGCTGATTTGCTGGTAGGGATGCACCGTGGCGTGTTGTGGGTTTGCTGCTGCATCTGATCCTAAAATACTTGGTCTGTTAGGATTATTTGACTGATGATGTTACAGTATGTTAGGATGTGGCCAATGAAACCCCTGGAACGGTCTCCATGAGCAACAATTTACCTGGTTCGATATCTCAGACAGGCTGGTGAAAGGTTTACGGGATAAATCAAGTGTAAAGCACAGTGACGTTTGTGTTGCCAGGAATGAGCCATGGAACAAGGCAATAAAGAAGTGACTCCATCATCATAGCCAACTCTGACACAAGTAACATACGCCAAAAGCATCCAAGTATTTCCAGGGAGATACAGACTGGACTCTGTCATTCACCACATCCTAATCATAAACCCATGGAGAGCAACATCTGTGGATCTGTGCTCAGGGCCAAGACCAACACAGTCGGAAAGTCCTGGGGGGGGGCAACACCCCCTCAGCTCCTCATTGACCCAAAGTCAACAACATAAAACATGTGCACTGACAGCTGTTGTGATGTGCAAGGGTTATGCAGGATGAATGTAGTCTTTGCAAATATTAGGAAAGTATATACAATTCATTTGGGGTCCTGCCTGACTACTTGACACCTATGTTATTTGACATCTGTACAAAACACTATAAATTCCTAACTTTAATATAACTTTTGTACTAGAAAAGGGGTTACACTGTGTCAGGATTGCGAGCGGAAGTTGTTTTTAGAAAGTCCTATTCAATAGAACCTTATGTCCCAGCAGGGACTCTAGTATCATTTTTGGCAGATATTTGTTTTCTTGGCAGTGATGAAAGCAATGTTAATGATGCATGTTAGAGAGAGCGGTGTTTATTTTCTAGGATATTGGGACATATTCTAATAATTCTAATAACACAAACATTCGAATAATTAACACACCTCAGAGGGCTTGGTCTATAGTCAAACCAAAGTCTGATTTAAGGCGCTGTATAATAGCCAAAGGTTGATGAATTCTATCCATTTCAATTCAAATAACTTGTATTTCCTGACAACATAGCGGCATAGAAGACAAAAACAAGCAATCTATACAACCACGGAATATATACACTGAATGTAGAAAACATTATGGACATCTTCCCATGACATAGACTGACTAGGTGAATCCAGGTGATGTCACTTATTAAATCCACTTCAATCAGTGTAGATGAAGGGGAGGAGACAGTGTAAAGAATCATTTTTAAGCCTTGAGACGATTGAGACGGATTGTGTATGTGTGCCATTCAGAGGGTGAATGGGCAAGACAAAAAGAGTCAAGTGCATTTGAATGGGTTATGGTAGTAGGTGCCAGGCGCATCGGTTTGTTTGAAGAACTGCAAAGCTGCTGGGTTTTTCATGCTCAACAGTTTCCTGTGTGTATCAAGAATGGTCCACCACCCAAAGGACATCCAGCCAACTTGACACAACTGTGGGAAACATTGGTCAACATGGTCCGGCATCCGGGTGGAATGCTTTCGACACCTAGGGTCCATTCGCTGACAAATTGAGGCTGTTTTGAGGGAAAAGGGTAGAGGGGATGGGGGGGTGCAACTCATTATTAGGAAGGTGTTTTTAATATTTTGTACACTCAGTGTACTGTATATACAAATAAGAATAAGAACTTAAAAAGTTCAGGAGTTTGATGAATGTTGGCACAAAACTAGAAACTGCCCTCTTAAACTTGTATGCCAGAGATATACTTCTGCAACTGGAGGGTAGGGGCAATTTTTTTTTTTACCTTTATTTTACTAGACAGTTAAGAACAAATTCTTATTTTCAATGACAGCCTAGGAACAGTGGGTTAAGTGCCTGTTCAGGGGCAGAACGACAGATTTGTACTTTGTCAGCTCGGGGATTCAAACTTGCAACCTTTCGGTTACTAGTCCAACGCGCTAACCACTAGGGTACCCTGCCGCTATACTGGTCATGGAGTGTGTGCGTAATGTCTAAGGCTATTTGTTCCCCCTTCTTCCTCACTCGTTTTTTATAGATGTCACTGAGGGCTTCACTAGAGCAGGGGTATTCAACCGGGGGTCTGCGGCAACCTAGGGGTCTGCAGAGGTACTTCAGGGGGTCTGGCAAAATAATATACACTACATGTCCTCTGTTGCAACACTCACTCCTGAGTTCCAAACTGCCTCTGCAAGCAACGTCAGCACAATAACTGTTCATTGGGAGGTTCATGAAATATGTTTCCATGGCTGGGCAGCCGCGTACAAGTGTAAGATCATGCAAGGCGTCGGCTGGAGTGAGGTAAAGCCCCCCCCCCACACACACACACACACACACACACACACACACGCTGCTACTACTGTCTATTATCTATCCTGTTGACTAGTCACATTACCCCTACCTATATATACACATAGCTACCTCAATTACCTCGTACCCCTGCACATCGACTCGGCACAGGTACTCCCTGTATATAGACATGTTATTACCTCGTACCTCTGCACATCGACTCGGCACTGGTACTCCCTGTATATAGACATGTTATTACCTCGTACCTCTGCACATCGACCCGGCACTGGTACTCCCTGTATATAGACATGTTATTACCTCGTACATCTGCACATCGACTCGGCACTGGTACTCCCTGTATATAGACATGTTATTACCTCGTACCCCTGCACATCGACTCGGCACTGGTACTCCCTGTATATAGACATGTTATTACCTCGTACCCCTGCACATCGACTCGGCACTGGTACTCCCTGTATATAGACATGTTATTACCTCGTACCTCTGCACATCGACTCGGCACTGGTACACCCTGTATATAGACATGTTATTACCTCGTACCTCTGCACATCGACTCGGCACTGGTACTCCCTGTATATAGACATGTTATTACCTCGTACCTCTGCACATCGACTCGCCACTGGTACTCCCTGTATATAGACATGTTATTACCTCGTACCTCTGCACATCGACTCGGCACTGGTACACCCTGTATATAGACATGTTATTACCTCGTACCTCTGCACATCGACTCGGCACTGGTACTCCCTGTATATAGACATGTTATTACCTCGTACCTCTGCACATCGACTCGGCACTGGTACTCCCTGTATATAGACATGTTATTACCTCGTACCTCTGCACATCGACTCGGCACTGGTACACCCTGTATATAGACATGTTATTACCTCGTACCTCTGCACATTGACTCGGCACTGGTACTCCCTGTATATAGACATGTTATTACCTCGTACCTCTGCACATCGACTCGGCACTGGTACTCCCTGTATATAGACATGTTATTACCTCGTACCTCTGCACATCGACTCGGCACTGGTACTCCCTGTATATAGACATGTTATTACCTCGTACCTCTGCACATCGACTCGGCACTGGTACTCCCTGTATATAGACATGTTATTACCTCGTACCTCTGCACATCGACTCGGCACTGGTACTCCCTGTATATAGACATGTTATTACCTCGTACCTCTGCACATCGACTCGGCACTGGTACTCCCTGTATATAGACATGTTATTACCTCGTACCTCTGCACATCGACTCGGCACTGGTACTCCCTGTATATAGACATGTTATTACCTCGTACCTCTGCACATCGACTCGGCACTGGTACTCCCTGTATATAGACATGTTATTACCTCGTACCTCTGCACATCGACTCGGCACTGGTACTCCCTGTATATAGACATGTTATTACCTCGTACCTCTGCACATCGACTCGCCACTGGTACTCCCTGTATATAGACATGTTATTACCTCGTACCTCTGCACATCGACTCGGCACTGGTACTCCCTGTATATAGACATGTTATTACCTCGTACCTCTGCACATCGACTCGGCACTGGTACTCCCTGTATATAGACATGTTATTTTGACACTTATTCACTGTGTATTTATTCCTCGTATCACTTCTGAGACACACCAACATCCAGCAGAGAATGTACCTGCTTAACGTAACAGTGACATTCTTAGAAAATAAAGAAAAGAGAGCATGCGGACAACGTGAGCCACAAACCACCACCATGTGAGAGGGCATGAACTCTGGGTTGTGATGAATGACTTGTCTAATGAGTGAGGGTATCTGTGGGTGTTGCTATTCTCAATGAAAATGTAGAATTTGTCATATGACACATACACACACACGGCATATGACACACACCCACACCCACTTTGTGTGAAAGTCTGTTTGCAACAGGGATATGAATCGACACATCCAGCCCTGGTGACTCCCATCCTTTCCCAAGCTTTGAGAAAGACCAGAACAACAGGAGAAAAGAACTGGCCACAGCTTGTTCTCTGGCATTAATAACAATAGACTCAGCTGTCCAATTGGGTTTGAACGGTAGTAGTTTTTCAAATCCATAGCCACAAGTACAGCCAGTAATAGTCACATTTGGTAAAACATTCATTCACAACATTAATTCACCGTTGGTACTTACACTGTAATACTAACTTGGTGCAGTGGAGAAGCAATGCTCTGAGTGTGTGTTTGTCCATGTATGTATTTGTGTGAATGCGTGTGTGTGTGTCTGTCTTATGCTCAACCCAGTGTGATTGTAAAATGATATGACCCAGAACATACTTCTGCTTTACGTTTGGAACACTGGTAAGAGGATATGTATTGGAATAGTGTACTACAGTAAATCTCTCACGGAAATGGTCTGCTTATAAACGTTCCTGCATATGCGTGTGCATGTATGTGTACGTGTGTCTGGCAGAAAGGCCCATTAGATTAAATGAGCTGTCTGCCGTGACGCATCATCCCAGAGATGCATCATCCCAGAGATGCGTAAACAGGGCTGACCACAGAGGGGAACGTGTGATCGAGGAGAGGCTCTCTGAACCCAAGATAGAGTGTGACTCACTCCCCATCGTGACATCAACAACTACACTACCAGGGTCAAAATCAAGTTCTGACACCACCCGAGCCATCATGGATTACTTCAAATAATAAACCAGTTTTACAAACAGAATTAAACATGTTCAGAAGGGTTTAGCAAGCTAAACCGTGTTCAATAGGGGCAATGACTAAAGACAGGGAGTGGGGTGGATCATTTTCTGCTGAAAATGTCCTTGTATGAGGTGACGTCATTCATTGACGGCCTAGAATTATTGTAGCATGATTTTTCAGGAAACCTGAAATTGAACTTGTGTGTATGTGCAGTCAAATATTTGAGAAGTTAGAATTTTAGGACTGTGTTTGTAGTTTTCCTGGCATAGGAGCAGCAGGCAGACAAGAGGCCACACCCAGCTGTCATGCAGCAGGAGCATGCTGTTTAGCACAGACAACAACAACACACACACACATGCACAATATTATATCTGTACAGTCTTCAGGTCAGCAGCAAGACTCAAATATAACAGGTTTAGTGAGGGGAATATAGAACACTATTAGAATTAATAAAATATACATTAAGTTTATCAGGGGTGCAACTTTGGTTTTAGAAGTGGGGGGAATATATACACACACATATTTTTATATACACAGTTGAAGTCGGAAGTTTACATACACCTTAGCCAAATACATTTAAACTCAGTTTTTCACAATTCCTGACATTTAATCAGAGTAAAAATCCCCAGTCAGTTAGGATCACCACTTTATTTTAAGAATGTGAAATGTCGGAATAATAAGAGAGAGAATGATTTATTTCAGCTGTTATTTCTTTCATCACATTCCCAGTGGGTCAGCAGTTTACATACACTCAATTAGTATTTGGTAGCGTCACCTTTAAATTGTTTAACTTGAGTCAAACGTTTTGGGTAGCCTTCCACAAGCTTCCCACAATGAGTTGGGTGAATTTTGTCCCATTCCTCCTGACAGAGCTGGTGTAACTGAGTCAGGTTTGCTTGCACATGCTTTTTCAGTTCTGCCCACACATTTTCTGTAGGATTGAGGTCAGGGATTTGTGATGGCCACTCCAATACCTTGACTTTGTTGTCCTTAAGCCATTTTGCTTGGGGTCATTGTCCATTTGGAAGACCCATTTGCGACCAATCTTAAACTTCCTGACGGATGTCTTGAGATGTTGCTTTAATATATCCACATAATTTTCCTCCCTCATGAAGCGATCTATTTTGTGAAGTGCACCAGTCCCTCCTGCAGAAAAGCACCCCCACAACATGATGTTGCCACCCCTGTAATCCATGGTTGGGATGGTGTTCTTCGGCTTGCAAGCCTCCCCCTTTTTCCTCCAAACCTAACGATGATCATTATAGACAAACAGTTCTATTTTTGTTTCATCAGGCCATAGGACATTTCTCCAAAAAGTACGATCTTTGTCCCCATGTGCAGTTGCAAACCGCAGTCTGGATTTTTTATGGCGGTTTTGGAGCAGTGGCTTCTTCCTTGCTGAGCGGTCTTTCAGGTTATGTCGAAATAGGACTCGTTTTACTGTGGATATAGATAATTTTGTATCTGTTTCCTCCAAGGTCCTTTGCTGTTGTTCTGGGATTGATTTGCACTTTAAGCACCAAAGTACGTTCATCTCTAGGAGACAGAACGTGTCTCCTTCCTGAGCGGTATGACGGCTGCGTGGTTCCATGGTGTTTATACTTGCATGCTATTGTTTGTACAGATGAACGTGGTAGCTTAAGGTGTTTGAAAATTGCTCCCAAGGATGAACCAGACTTGTGGAGGTCTACAATTATTTTTCTGTGGTCTTGGCTGATTTCTTTTGATTTTCCCATGATGTCAAGCAAAGAAGCATTGAGTGTGAAGGTAGGCCTTGAAATACATCCACAGGTACACCTCCAATTGACTCAAATGATGTCAATTAGCCTATCAGAATCTTCTAAAGCCTTGACATCACTTTCTGGAATTTTCCAAGTTGTTTAAAGGCACAGTCAACTCAGTGTACGTAACCTTCTGACCCACTGGAATTGTGATACAGTGAATTATAAGTGAAATAATCTGTCTGTAAACAATTATTGGAAATATTACTTGTCTTACACAAAGTAGATGTCCGAGCCGACTTGCCAAAACTATAGTTTGTTCACAAGACATTTGTGGAGTGGTTGAAAAACGAGTTTTAATGACTCCAAACTCCCTAGCTGACCTCTTGGAGGCATTTGCACACCGTTGCCTCATTCTGTATCACATTCCAATGCTATAACTTGGGGGGGACAAAAATGCAATTTCAAAATGTGGGGGGACATGTCTCCCCGTCCCCAGTGAAAGTTGCATCCCTGGTTTTTATACCCCTTTTACTTTTTTTTTTGTCAAGGCTAGTTGTTTGGTTGACCTGCATGCATCGCAACAACAAATGTCTGCTGTCAGGCTGTGTGTGACCTCTGCATGTGCTCGCTGAATGTTTATCTTTTAGACTTCTTGCTAGCAGCAAACCCCACACTTATCGCTCCCATCGACACAGCCCACATTGTAATACGATACTGCCTTGGAACAGGTCAACTTCTGCTCTTTATTTCTGGAATCTGTGGTGAGAGGATATTTACTGGGATACTAAATCTCAGTGAGTGGAATCTCTCAAGGTAGTTCAGTTTCTGTGAGAAGAGTTTTCCAAGTTAGTGAGAGTTCTAAGTTAAGCTGTTTTGTGCTTGACTGACCAAAACGTATTCACTTGTGCCTGCATCAGACAACCGACACAGTTTAATTGTTGCTGTTAAAATGGCAACATGATATATTGATGATTCTTTAGTTTAGACCCTGCTTTTTCAGCCACGATGTTATGATAGTAAGAGCTGGGGTCATTTTGAAAGTATGTCACATGAATCCTTCACAGTACCATTAAAATAATTGCTTGTTTCTCGTAATATAAACATGCTCTGCTATTAAGCTGTTTTACATTGTTAAAGTATAGTATTGTCTGGATGGGTGCCAGATAAAGGAGATAGACAGTCTGCTGCTCTCCTGCTGACCCACTGTTAAATAAACCCTCCCCTTTATCTTCACAGTTTAATAGCCAGTTAGAGATAGGCAGTCCACAGTATCAAAACAAGCTGTTTTCGACTGAAGCATAAAGAGAATATTATTTTTCTGCTTCAGTTATTGAAAGCCCTTTTTAGTCCATTGTTACACTCGCCCCAGCATGTTGGGTCTACACGGCCATGTGGCGGTGCATCATTATTACACTCGCCCCAGCATGTTGGGTCTACACGGCCATGTGGCGGTGCATCATTATTACACTCGCCCCAGCATGTTGGGTCTACACGGCCATGTGGCGGTGCATCATTGTTACACTCGCCCCAGCATGTTGGGTCTACACGGCCATGTGGCGGTGCATCATTGTTACACTCGCCCCAGCATGTTGGGTCTACACGGCCATGTGGCGGTGCATCATTGTTACACTCGCCCCAGCATGTTGGGTCTACACGGCCATGTGGCGGTGCATCATTGTTACACTCGCCCCAGCATGTTGGGTCTACACAGCCATGTGGCGGTGCATCATTGTTACACTCGCCCCAGCATGTTGGGTCTACACGGCCATGTGGCGGTGCATCATTATTACACTCGCCCCAGCATGTTGGGTCTACACGGCCATGTGGCGGTGCATCATTATTACACTCGCCCCAGCATGTTGGGTCTACACGGCCATGTGGCGGTGCATCATTGTTACACTCGCCCCAGCATGTTGGGTCTACACGGCCATGTGGCGGTGCATCATTATTACACTCGCCCCAGCATGTTGGGTCTACACGGCCCTGTGGCGGTGCATCATTGTTACACTCGCCCCAGCATGTTGGGTCTACACGGCCATGTGGCGGTGCATCATTATTACACTCGCCCCAGCATGTTGGGTCTACACGGCCATGTGGCGGTGCATCATTATTACACTCGCCCCAGCATGTTGGGTCTACACGGCCATGTGGCGGTGCATCATTGTTACACTCGCCCCAGCATGTTGGGTCTACACGGCCATGTGGCGGTGCATCATTGTTACACTCGCCCCAGCATGTTGGGTCTACACGGCCATGTGGCGGTGCATCATTGTTACACTCGCCCCAGCATGTTGGGTCTACACGGCCATGTGGCGGTGCATCATTATTACACTCGCCCCAGCATGTTGGGTCTACACGGCCATGTGGCGGTGCATCATTGTTACACTCGCCCCAGCATGTTGGGTCTACACGGCCATGTGGCGGTGCATCATTATTACACTCGCCCCAGCATGTTGGGTCTACACGGCCATGTGGCGGTGCATCATTATTACACTCGCCCCAGCATGTTGGGTCTACACGGCCATGTGGCGGTGCATCATTGTTACACTCGCCCCAGCATGTTGGGTCTACACGGCCATGTGGCGGTGCATCATTGTTACACTCGCCCCAGCATGTTGGGTCTACACGGCCATGTGGCGGTGCATCATTGTTACACTCGCCCCAGCATGTTGGGTCTACACGGCCATGTGGCGGTGCATCATTGTTACACTCGCCCCAGCATGTTGGGTCTACACGGCCATGTGGCGGTGCATCATTGTTACACTCGCCCCAGCGTGTTGGGTCTACACGGCCATGTGGCGGTGCATCATTGTTACACTCACCCCAGCGTGTTGGGTCAACACGGCGATGTGGCGGTGCATCATTGTTACACTCGCCCCAGCATGTTGGGTCTACACGGCCATGTGGAGGTGCATCATTGTTACACTCGCCCCAGCATGTTGGGTCTACACGGCCATGTGGCGGTGCATCATTGTTACACTCGCCCCAGCATGTTGGGTCTACACGGCCATGTGGCGGTGCATCATTGTTACACTCGCCCCAGCATGTTGGGTCTACACGGCCATGTGGCGGTGCATCATTGTTACACTCGCCCCAGCATGTTGGGTCTACACGGCCATGTGGCGGTGCATCATTGTTACACTCGCCCCAGCATGTTGGGTCTACACGGCCATGTGGCGGTGCATCATTGTTACACTCACCCCAGTATGTTGGGTCTACACGGCCATGTGGCGGTGCATCATTGTTACACTCACCCCAGTATGTTGGGTCTACACGGCCATGTGGCGGTGCATCATTATTACACTCGCCCCAGCATGTTGGGTCTACACGGCCATATGGCGGTGCATCATTATTACACTCGCCCCAGCATGTTGGGTCTACACGGCCATGTGGCGGTGCATCATTGTTACACTCGCCCCAGCATGTTGGGTCTACACGGCCATGTGGCGGTGCATCATTGTTACACTCACCCCAGCATGTTGGGTCTACACGGTGCATCATTGTTACACTCGCCCCAGCATGTTGGGTCTACACGGCCATGTGGCGGTGCATCATTGAGAGCGACATGTATAGGAAACAAGCGGAGGTGCACACGTGAGGTAGCACTCCACCTCTAATCAAGCCTAGCTACCTGCTCCTCCTCGCCTCTCTGTGCCGTTCTCTCCCCAACGCATAGCCAATAAGGGAAGGAGATTACTGGTGCATGGCAGAGAATAGAGGAGCACATGAGGCGCCAGGATCAAATCTTCCACATCCACAGGAACCTGATGTCCTCTCCAGGCACAGATGAATATGTATCAGGACCCCAGACATTCTCCACTATGGTTGAGGCTGGGGGAGGTCTGGGCTCTGGGGGATACAAATAATGATTTGAAATTTGAGGTCGTTAGATTTTTTTCCTCCCTGGTTGCTTTTGAACTGTTTTCTTAAATCGCAAAATGCACTTCTACTCTTGCACAAAAGTTAAGAAAAGTGAGAGAGGTCCACACAGACTAGCTAGCCCCGAAGTGCTACACCCTTTAGCACTTGAAAAGTAATTGCGATATGTCTGTGTATTGATTAAGGCCAAGACACCTAAAGCATGTAACAAGAGGACATGTATGCTCTGCCGTTCCTATGTCTTCATAGCTGGTTTCCATCCACCTTGTTGTTCTCCATACATAGTAAGTGTTTAACAGACTTCGTTTCTGGGACTCTTTCACTCCAGGGCCACCCTGCTTCTCTCCTAATTTGTGGTCCACCCATGTCAACTGTTATTATATTCTTACATATAATTTAAGGCATGGCTATCAACCCCCTCCCCACAATGCTCCCTTCTCATAATCTGCCCTGAGCTAGACCCTTTTGTGATAACAGACGTGTAGTTGCTGGGCAACTCATAAACACACCCACTACATGACTTTTCTGTTTGTAGCACCATTATAGTGGAAGCAGATGGGAAAGTGTGTGACCAGCTGTTGCTAGCAAGAGAGAGCGACACAGAAAAACACGCACATACACACAGTAGGAGCTCTGGGCAAGTCCTGGCACTCTGGTCTGTATTTAATAGCTATAGCATGTTGACTGTGTCACACACTAGAGTCTATATGCAGACACAGTCAACATGCAGAGAATGACCCAGTGATGTGAGCTGTTTGTGTGTTTCTGGCAGTACAGTGTGAAGTGGGAGGCAGGGAGCCAGAGAGGTATACTCATGGCAGAGCAGCCAGTGCCACGGGGGGCCCCCCTCCGTCAGTGAGGACGTGGAGTCGGGGTGACTCATCATGTGAGACGTCAGCGCTTCGTCACCAGCCGTCTGCATCTGCAAAGCAGTCAATCACTGAAACTCTGTGCTCAAAATAACAAAATATCTTCAATGGGCTTTCTATCTCCTTAATTCATCACTAGCAGGCTCCATCTTACTTGTGTGATTATAACACTAAACCTATGTTTTTAAGATTAGTTCAGTAGGTCTTAATTATCACAACCAGAATTGTCTTTATAATAGTGATACAATAATTAGTATTCCAGTGTCGAACAGCACAGGGCACAATATGTATGTTTGTATTCTGTAAAATACCTGAGTCTATATGGTAAAGAAGACCAATGATAATTATCTTTTGTATGCTCAGTTAAATGACTACACATTTCTCCTAATTGCCTGTGAGGCTTTCTCTCTGATGAGTATAATCCAGTGCCATTGCCTCTGGTCAAGTAAATTCAAGTCCTTTCTCCTCCTTTCTAATGACTGGTTCTCTGGGTCTCATCCCTCCTCATGGTGATGATCTGAGGGAGAGAGTGTGAAGAATGGGATGGGCCAATGGCAGTGCTATATTAAGTGTCCAAGATGTGTAGCTAGAGTTGCAAAGCTACCAGTAATTTACTGAAGTTACCAGAAACTTTAATAATTAACAGGTAATATGGTAACTTTGGTAATTTATACTTGAATAACTGTAAATAAAATCTATTCATATACAATGCCTTCGGAAAGAACTCACACCCCTTGACTTTTTCCACATTTTGTGTTAAAATGTATTATTTTTTAACGGTCTACACAAGATACTCTAATGTCAAAGTGGAAGATTATTTTAAAAAGATTAAAAAGAAACACTAATATACAGTATCTTGATTAGATAAGTATTCAACCCCCTAAGTCAATATACAAGTCCAAGCCAAAAGTTGACACACCTAAATCATTCAAGGTTTTTTCTCTATTTTACTATTTTCGACACTGTGACAATAGTGAAGACATCAAAACTATGAAATAATACATATGGAATCATGTGTGTTATTAAACAAATCAAAATATATTTTAGATTCTTCAAAGTAGCCACCCTAGACAGTGCCACCAGCAAAGCACCCCCACACCTCCTCCTCCATGCTTCACGGTGGGAACCACACATGCAGAGATCTGTTCACCTACTCTGCATCTCACAAAGACACGGCGGTTGGAACCAAAAATCTCAAATCTGGATTCATCAGACCAACGGAGAGATTTCCACCCTTCTAATATCCATTGCTTGTGAAGCATTTATTTGGGCTGCAATCTAAGGTGGAGTTAACTCAAACTTATCCTCTGCAGCAGAGGTAACTGGGTCTTCCTTTCCTGTGGTAGTTCTCATGAGAGCCAGTTTCATCATAGCGTTAAATGTTTTTTACGAGTGCACTTGAAGATACTTTCCAAGTTCTTTACATTTTCCGGATTAAGACGTGAAGGTCAGTCAAAGTAATAATAGACTGTCGTTTGTTTGCTTATTTGAGCTGCTCTTGCCATAATATGGCAAATAGGACTATCTTCTGTTTACCACCCCTACCTTGTCACAACACAGCTGATTGGCTCAAATGCATTAAGAAGGAAAGAAATTCCACAAATTAACTTAAGGCACACCTGTTAATTGAAATGCATTCCAGTTGACTACCACATGAAGCTGTTTGCCAAGGGTGTGCAAAGCTGTCATCAAGGCAAAGGGTGGCTGCTTTGACACATTTTTTAAAACAGTTTTTTGGTTACTACATGATTCGATGTGTTATTTCATAGTATAGTGAAGACATTAAAACTATGTAGAAAATAGAATAAATAACGGTGTTAAACTGCAACGGTATTCACAAAGTTGGTTTATATTTAAGATATTTTACAGCTTTTTGGGGGGGGGACAGAGGGAGCCTCAGTTTAAAATGAGTTCATTTTGTGAACTATAGTTCAATTACCCCTTTTATCAGTTTATCCGAATGAATCTTTCTGGCACTGTTTGTGATGCTATTGGACCCAATATTGCTTGATTTACAAAGCAAAAGATCAGCATAGACATAAGTCGGTCATGGCAGGTAGGCATCCTGGAGTGGGATGCATGATTAACATGTTGTCTATCCACTGGGTGATATTGTAGACATGGTGACATTTCTTTGATCACCATTTAGTCTCTGGGTCTTACCTTTTGATTTTTTTTTTTTTTCAATACATGCACCAGTAGCGACTTTGAAAGAAAAACATATTTTTTCTGTAATATCTATTTTCATGACATTTATTCTATTCTCAGTGTCACATGTAAATGACTAAGCTGCACGTGGTCACCATTTTTTTGGTCATCAGAATTCACAGAAATCTATTAGGAGATGACTGTATATTAAAGTGGGTCTGTCTCCCAAACATAGCTCAAATGTGTAGCAGTAGTGTGAGGAAGGCAATTTGAAACCTTGTTGGATGAGGATGATTTATTTGATTCATTACTACAAATGTCGTGCTGTTCATTTTTCACTCACTCCTCTCAGATACATACTAAATGGCATACCACCGTTCTGTAGTTCACTGGATATGCTGGTGCCAGTCTAAGAGGAAAACTACCGCACGTAGCTTCATTTAACCACAATCCTCGTGACTGTGTAGATCAGGGATCCCCAACTTGTGGCCCGGCGCCAAATTCTCTACTTGTTTTATTTACATTGTTGAACATAAGACTGTAAAAACCCCGCCAAACCAGCTGAAGATTATTTCAATAAGAAATCTGTTCAAGTATTCCCACACAAGAAAGAGACACGTAAGTCATATGCAAATGTAAGGTTTGAAATTATTATGTTTTACAGTCTACAAATTATTTGTAATTATGTTCCGGCACCCCGCCCAGCCGCTCAAGAAATATATATATATATTTTAACGCCCCGCAGCTGAATCTAGTTGATGATCCCTGATGTAGACAGTATTTGACACACTTTAGCACCCCCACATTTAGTACTTCCTTGAATCTTGCAATTATTGGATAGACTGAGAGTCAAGCATATGCCTAACTAAATTAATCTGGTGTTGACATTTACCTCACTAATAAATATACTGAACCAAACGTTCTTCGGACTGCACGCAAACTAACATATTTGCCTAAGTCTAGTCTTAATCAATCCTGTAGTCAAATCTATTGTGCAAAGTACCAACCCAAAATTGCCAATTAATATCCCTGAAATGATAGCCTCTGAATTCCCCTCCAAAATAGGTCTCCTTCCGACAATACTTTCATTGAACAACCCATAATAATGATTGCATTTGTATGTTCCAATCGGTTAACACCAGTGAAACAGGAAGTACTGTATTCATAACGTAACCTGTAGTCACACCTTCCTTCACAACATCTCTGACATTCCAGTGATGATGTGGAGCAGTTGTTACAAACTGTGCTTGTGGATCAACTTGAAAATGGAATGTATGATTGGTTCATATTTCATGTACAAAATGCAGCCTAAAAATGCATAAATTGACTCTGGGGAAGTAGATAAAGGGCCTCATTGCCAAAATACTGAAGTATCCCTTGAGCCACACTGTGTTGACCCATGTCTCCCTAAACCACAGATAGTCGTCATGATATAACTGTGGTTCTAGCAATCTGCCTCCATCAGCTCGTCTCAGATCAGCCCAGCACACAACTGCCTATAAAAAGATACTGTAGCACGGTAACTAGCCCCAGGCCTGAGATTGGATTCATTTTAACAGTCTAAGAAGGCCTGCTCCAGATTATATGAGGACTTTTGAAGAGCTCACCCCCAGGCAGTGGGCAGGAACTACCCTTGATGTCTGCTGTTGTTTTCTCCCTCATTGGATTTTGTGGACAAGGGAATAAAAATAAACATTGTAGTAAACAGAGGCATCAGCTCAGTTAGAGGTACATAGTTGATAGAATAAAACGTTCGCTAGTCCTTGTATCATAGGACAGTAACAGAGGGCTGTTTTGCAATAAATGAACCGCTTAGGCGAGGCAGAAAAACAGCTGTGACGTTTCACGGAGGGCAGGATTAGAGCTAAGCTCCTTTGTGTGGTTGTTTTGATGTTGTGTCCAGAGCTGCCAAAGTCTCTTTAAAGAGCAAAACAGAAACAAATGAATGTCTAGTGGACAATCCAATTGATGTGTTTATCACGACATTAAAGTGACTATCCTCAAATCTTCCACCGGGTGATATTAGCATACGATTTGTACAACACATCTATTTTTATTACTGGCTTGTACTATGGTAGGTTATCTCCATAGCAACCGCAGGGAGACACTTTCTGGGCATTTCCATCATTTAAAGACGCATGATAAAAATGGAGTGCCTGATGTCAAAGGGACTTCTGTTTTTCCCCCACTGAGGTATATTTCCTTCATTCACACTGACACGGTGTCTGTTTGCCTGACAGATAACACTCTGAGTCAGCTGCATTAAGTTTGCATTGCAGCTCTCGGTGAGACAAACAGATCAGTCATGGATGCATGCATCCCATAGAGATGACATGGGAGAGAGGAAAACAAAACCTTCATAAGTGTGGACCATTATCCAAACAAACACTATGGGATGGCAGGGGTTACACACACATTCTATTGACCTGACAAGTGTATATGAATTGCATCAAGATATTTCTCTGCTTAATTTTAATGAAGTACCGGTCACTTGCACTACTGCTTGTGTTATAAGAAACATGCCAAGCGTTTGCTGTACATTTTGCCTCTCCCTACAGGCCTACACTTTCGCTTTAATGGAGACTGATAAAGTACCTCAACAGCCCCTGGCCAGACGATCCTGCCAATGTGACTCACTCAACCTGTATACCTCTCAGCACCACTAGCGAACTTGCTGCTTCAGCTAAATCCTTGTCCTAAGTCTCTTGTAATTTTACTGCTATCCTCTTCCATCTGACCCACCTCCAGTATACCCCACACCCACTCAGCTCAGTCACAGTGCTCAGGGTCAGCTCTTTACCAACAGGACAGTCAGTGTCAGCCCTAAAGGTTAAGTCTACCTGATGTAGGGCTTGAGTAAGTGTGTTACTATTCTGCCTTTTATTACCCCATCACATTTCAAGGCTTGACAACGGCAATCAGCCTGTAGAAATGTAGGCGATATAACCTATTTTCTCTGGTCTCTGTCAATAGCTTCTCCAAAAAAACTAAACTCCACACATACCCCTCTTCTGGCTAACTGTGGGTGGCTTACTTTTCTGGGCTTTAGACTTTTAAAAAAATGCAGTATGTGTGAGAGAATCTAATGGCCTCTTTAGGCTACAACACCGATCGGTTGTGTGCCAGGCACTGCTAGGCTTAGCCTCGAAGGACCCTGGGTTAGTGTCAAATGAGTTTGTCCCACTGACCAGCCTGTGTTTCCTGTCTTGTAATTAGGCCCTGGGGGCTCATTCACATACCAGAGGCCGGTTATGGGGCTAATCACTAGTGCCCTGTGTGACACTGTAAACCCAGTGGAGTTGTGATCTCAAATGACAAATCTCTGACAATGCCTGTTTGGTTTGAATAATGTACAGTTGAAGTCAGAAGTTTACATACACCTTAGCCAAATACATTTAAACTCAGTTACAGTTCCTGCTATTTAATCCTAGTAAAAATTCCCTATCTTAGGTCAGTTAGGATCACCACTTTATTTTAGGAATGTGAAATGTCAGAATAATATAATTATTTATTTCAGCTTTTATTTCTTTCATCAGTTTACAGAACAATATACTCAATTAGTATTTGGTAGCATTGGCTTAAACAATTTAAACTTGGGTCAAACATTTTGGGAAGCCTTCCACAAGCTTTCCACAGTAAGTTGGGCAAACTTTGGCCCATTCCTCGTGACAGAGCTGGTGAAACTGAGTCAGGCTTGTAGGCCTCCTTGCTCACACACACTTTAAGTTCTGCCCCCAAATGTTCTATAGGATTGAGGTCAGGGCTTTGTGATGCCCACTCCAATATCTTGACTTTGTTGTCCTTAAGCCATTTTGCCACAACTTTGGAAGTATGCTTTGGGTCATTTTCCATTTGGAAGACCCATTTGCGATCAAGCTTTAAATTCCTGACTGATGTCTTGAGATGCTGCTTCAATAAACCCACACACTTTAACTTCCTCATGATTTCATCTATTTTGTGAAGTGCACCAGTCCCTCCTGCAGCAAAGCACCCCCACAACATGATGCTGCCACCCCCGTGCTTCATGGTTGGGATGGTGTTCTTCGGCTTGCAAGACTCCCCCTTTTTCCTCCAAACATAATGATGGTCATTATGGCCAAAGAGTTCTATTTTTGTTTCATCAGACCAGAGGACATTTCTCTAGAAAGTATGATCTTTGTCCCCATGTGCAGTTGCAAACCGTAGTCTGGCTTTTTTATGGCGGTTTTGGAACAGTGGCTTTCTCCTTGCTGAGCGGCCTTTCAGGTTATGGCGGTATAGGACTCATTTTACTGTGGATATAGATACGTTTGTACCCGTTTCCTCCACCATCTTCACAAGGGTCTTTGCTGTTTTTCTGGGATTGATTTGCACTTTTCGCACCAAAGTACATTCAACTCTAGGAGACAGAACGCATCTCCTTCCTGAGCAGTATGACGGCTGCGTGGTCCCATGGTGTTAATACTTGCGTACTATTATTTGTACAGATTGCTTCCAAGGATGAACCAGAGGTCTGGTTCAATTTGTTTTCTGAGGTCTTGGTTGATTTATTTTGATTTCCCATGATGTCAAGCAAAGAGGCACTAAGTTTGAAGGTAGATCTTGAAATACACTGCTCAAAAAAATAAAGGGAACACTAAAATAACACATCCTAGATCTGAATGAATGAATGAAATTTTTTCTTTACATAGTTGAATGTGCTGACAACAAAATCACACAAAAATTATCAATGGAAATCAAATTTATCAACCCATGGAGGTCTGGATTTGGAGTCACACTCAAAATTAAAGTGGAAAACCACACTACAGGCTGATCCAACTTTGATGTAATGTCCTTAAAACAAGTCAAAATGAGGCTCAGTAGTGTGTGTGGCCTCCTTTTTTGAGCAGTGTACATCCACAGGTACACCTCCAATTGACGTCAATTAGCCTATCAGGTGGGCCTCCCGGGTGGCTCTGGGTTCCCGCCCAGGCTCTGTCGTAACTGGGGGCCGGGCGCAGTGCGCGCTAACCAAGGTTGCTAGGTGTTTCTTCCGAAAAAAGGCACAGTCGACTTAGCATATGTAAACTTCTGACCCACTGGAAATGTGATACAGTGAATTATAAGTGAAATAATCTGTATGTAAACAATTGATGGAAAAATTACTTGCGTCATGCAAAGTAGATGTCCTAACCGACTTGCCAAAACAAAAATAATTTGTGGAGTGGTTGAAAAACAACCTAAGTGTATGTAAACCTCCGACTTCAACTGTAGGTGCAATTCACAGCTGTTCATATTTTGGGGTGAAAGAAAAAACACTTGTGATGTTAATGGAACTTCAGCTGTATGCTACCCAGTCCACCTTATGTAGCCTGGCAACAAGGGGGCAGCCAATTTGTTACTCATGCCTTTCAACTTCCGACGCATTGACACAGCTGGTGATGTCGTTATAAATTACACTTGTCAAAACTATACCATAACGTGCACATAATTTGAAAGATATACTTTTCTGGTGAGAAAAATTATTTACATTTCAAACGTTTGTTTTCTCCAGTGGAGGCTCGTCAGAGGAGGACCATCCTCAGTTAAAAAATATCTATTTTTAAACATTTGAAAAGTTATCCTTTTAAGATAAACTTATACTAAATATATTCACGTCACCAAATAATTTATTTAAACACATTGTTTTGCAATGAAGGTCTACAGTAGCCTCTACAGCACTGTAGGGTAGCATGGTGTAGCCGGACAGCTAGCTTCTGTCCTCCTCTGCGTATATTGACTTAAATACAAATCTAGGAGGCACATGGTTCTCACCCCCTTCCATAGACTTACACAGTAATTATGACAACTTCCGGAGTACGTCCTCCAACCTATCAGAGCTCTTGCATCATGAACTGAAATGTTGTCCACCCAATGAAAGGATCAGAGAATGAATCTCGTTCTGAAAGCATAAGCTACAACTCGCTAGCACTGCAGTGCATAAATTGTGGTTGGTAGTTTACTCAAGGAGAGGCAAACAGTTGAACAAACACATTTCTTTCACTTTCAGTTTCACTTAGCTAACAAATGCAGCTAGCAAGTTGAGCTTACTCAAACAGAGGGGTGCTGTGTTAACTAGCTGTGTATGACTATTCAAGACAACACTGGACAACACTTCCAAGTCAAGGTAAGCTTTTGGTTTGACTAATTCATTGCCACTGGGGCCCGCATGTGTAAATGCTAAACTGCTTGATTTAAACACATTGTTTTGCAATGAAAGTCTACAGTAGCCTCTACAGCTATACACTAACGTTACTGCATGACTGTAGCGGGTTTACTAATGCGTTAGTTCTATTAGCTATGTTGAGTATGAAGTTACTTTAGCTAATATGGTGACAACGATGTAGGTTATGTGTAGCGGTTATGACAGTGTTTGGCTTGGAAAGGTATTTTCACCTGGTCACGTACAGATGTGTTGTGCTTTGAAGTCCACAAATGGAGGGAAAAAGTGAGAGGAGAGTACAGATGCGAGAAGGAATTCAACGTGACTGCTATGAAAGTGAACTGTGTTTTACACGTGATTAGGGGTGTTGAAAAAAGTTTTTTTAAACAGAAGCAAGAAACCTGCATCTGTCCAATAGAAACTCTTGTTGGCAACTTTTGAACTAATCATTACACCCTTGATGAGCTAGATGCAGGCAAGAGTGTGCAAGGCAGTATTGAATGTGTCACTGTCTGTACATGTGTCACTTCAAATGTTTCTTGACATGTGGACAACTGCGTTGCAAACCTTTCATAGGCTAGGTTTTAGCAACCTCATGATGGGTGTAGGGAAAATTCTAGTATCATGTAGAAGCCTAAACCTATCGATGTTTAATTGAACTGGGTGAATGGAATATGAATGACAGTCATCCAATATGCTGTAATTGAAACAAGGCCGTGCTCATGAAAAACAAAATTGTCCTCCCGCATCATAAAAGGCACCGACCCCGATTCCCATAGACTTAAAAACATAGCCCATATTTGAAGTGTTTCTAAAATTCCCTATGGGAACAATTAATGGAGCTTCCACTGTGGGTCTCTATAGGTCGTGGCTGTGGTTCATATTCTATTGATGTGGCTGTGTTTTAGGAGCACACCGCACCAGTGCATTAATCAACCAGTGAGTTTACCCTAACTAACTGGATGCCTGTAGCACAGTGGTCTGCTTTTCTTAGCTAGTCAAACTGGCTGGTGAGAGGCTGTGTTTGTTTCTTCAATACAGTCCAGTGTTACATAATGTAGCCTTTGGACTATTGTGAAATGTAGTGAGATAAGAGCAGAAAGGGAAAACTCCAAGGCAAAGAGAATCAAATCACTGTTCTAGTTTGTCTATTTATACATTCTCAGCAATTGTCATCCTTCCTGGTCAATGGATTTACATGGAATGTGTGACCAGAATGAGAAAACAAATAATAATTGTCACTCATGAAGGTGAAATGCAATGACATCAGTTGTTGGGCTGTTATATAAATTAATAAACTATTCACATTTCCATTGGTTTATCACATAAATAAATCATTATAATGCCAGTGAGGACTTGTACAGAAAGGTGATGGACAGATTCATGGCAGATCATGAAAGGATACTTCCTCTGTAGTAAGCTCCAAAGAGGACATGCAATGTGTGTTTCTCAATATGCATACAACCGTGCGCCACACTCTTGCTCCAAGTATATTCTCCATGGACATTCTCTTGAGTATGTCCTTGTGAGGACGAGTGTGGAGAATGCATAAAACACTACATTTGAGAAGCACTCACACTCCCTTACTGTATTACCTCGTGCTGCATCTCTCCGTTCACTGAACCTTCTTCCAGCCTGGACAATGGCAACAATAGACAAAACAAGATATACACAAGCAAACATTTGATTAAAAAAGTATCAGCTAGATATACGGTATGTGAATCGTTGTAATCTAGCCAGCCAACTAACTAGTTAAACAGGAAAAATTGACCTAAAACTAATGTTATGCAAGGTACAGTAAATGTCAATTCTTCGTTGGTAGCGAGCTAACAATTCTTTGTGGCCAGCTAGCTAGCCCAATTGACTTACCCATCCACTGAACCTTCCTTCTTGCCATTGTCCTGGCTATAGAGACGAAACAAGATACAAAGCAAAGGTTTTACTTCATAACGATGTGAATCGTAACATTGTCATTCATTCATCTGGTAAGCTACAATGAATTCCATTTTATTTTTGTGTCAAATCACCAATTGGCAACCCATCCCTGATGGGATTAATTGACAAACAAACATTACAATAATTTACTGCGGGACCACCCATACGTAGAATGTATGCACACATGACTGTAAGTCGCTTTGGATAAAAGCGTCTGCTAAATGGCATATATTATTATTATTATTATAATTAAGATAATTATTTTTCCTGTGTGCTCTGCAGTGCAAATAAATTGTAAATAAGCTTATCCAAACAATCATTTAAATTCAGAAAAAATAAAATGAAGGCATTTGAACCCAGTCTGGCACAAAGAAGATTCATGTGGGAGACAGGCCTATATACAGTTGCGGCCAAAAGTTGAGAATGACACAAATATTAATTTTCACAAAGTCTGCTGCCTCAGTTTGTATGATGGCAATTAGCATATACTCCAGAATGTTATGAAGAGTGATCAGATGAATTGCAAAGTCCCTCTATGCCTTGCAAATGAACTGAATCCCCCAAAAACATTAACTGCATTTCAGCCCTGCCACAAAAGGACCAGCTGACATGTCAGTGATTCTCTCGTTAACACAGGTGTGACTGTTAACGAGGACAAGCCTGGAGATCACCGTCATATGCTGATTGAGTTCGAATAAGAGACTGGAAGCTTCAAAAGGAGGGCGGTGCTTGGAATCATTGTTCTTCCTCTGTCAGTCATGGTTAGCTGCAAGGAAACACGTGCCGTCATCATTGCTTTGCACAAAAAGGGCTTCACAGGCAAGGATATTGCTGCCAATAAGATTGTACTGAAATCAACCATTTATCGGATGCTCAAGAACTTTAAGGAGAAGGGTTCAATTGTTGTGAAGAAGGCTTCAAGGTGCCCAAGAAAGTCCAGCAAGCTCCAGGACCATCTCCTAAAGTTGACTCAGCTGTGGGATCAGGGCACCACCAGTACAGAGCTTGCTCAGGAATGGCAGCAGGCGGGTGTGAGTGCATCTGCACACACAGTGAGGCGAATACTTTTGGAGGATGGCCTGGTGTCACGGGCAACAAAGAAGCCACTTCTCTCCATGAAAAACATCAGGGACAGACTGATATTCTGCAAAAGGTACAGTGATTGGACTGCTAAGGACTGGGGTAAAGTCATTTTCTCTGATGAATCCCCTTTCCGATTGTTTGGGGAATCCGGAAAAAAGCTTGTCTGGAGAAGACAAGGTGAGCGCTACCATCAGTCCTGTGTCATGCCAACAGTAAAGCGTCCTGAGACCATTCATGTGTGGGGTTGCTTCTCAGCCAAGGGAGTGGGCTCACTCAAAATTTTGCCTAAGAACACAGCCATGAATAAAGAATGGTACCAACACATGCTCCGAGAGCAACTTCTCCCAACCATCCAGGAACAGTTTGGTGACGAACAAGCCTTTTCCAGCATGATGGAGCACCTTGCCATAAGGCAAAGTGATAACTAAGTGGCTCGGAAAACAAAACATCAATATTTTGGGTCCATGGCCAGGAAACTCCCCAGACCTTAATCCCATTGAGAACTTGTGGTCAATCCTCAAGAGGCGGGTGGACAAACAAAAACCCACAAATTCGGACAAACTCCAAGCATTGATTATGCAAGAATGGGCTGCCATCAGTCAGGATGTGGCCCAAAAGTTAATTGACAGCAGCTACTGTAGATTGACAGGGCGGATTGCAGAGGTCTTGAAAAAGAAGGGTCAACACTGCAAATATTGACTCTGCATCAACTTCATGTAATTGTCAAAAGCCCTTGACACTTATGAAATGCTTATAATTATACTTCAGTATTCCTGTTACATCTGACAAAAATATCTAAAGACAATGAAGCAGCAAACTTTGTGGAAATTAATATTTGTCATTCTCAACCACGACTGTACACATGTGCCTGTAAGGTTCTGCTTTTCTTTGTCAACCTTGTGTTTTTATTCTTTGTGTTCTTGAACGTAGCCCCGTCTTTCATTTTTGTTCATTGATTTCACCTGTGTTCGTTTCTCAGCTGGTCTCATCAGCTCCCTATTTAGTTCAGTTCTTTCTGTTTGTATGATTTTTTTTTTTTTTACCATTGCCTGCGACCACGATTCCTGCTTCCGAAGGCTTAAATAAACATCTGCCGCACTCTGCGTGTGAATCAATACCTTTTTCTCCATGAGTATTCATTAGTGTCATTTGTCAGAAGCAAATTTTTATAATTAATTATAGATAGCCCTTTATTTTATTCCAGGCTTTATCGAAATATTCCACAAATGGAAATACACAATGGACAGAACAATTTCAGTTTCTTTTCATCGCTCAGCCACAATGCTAGGGTATATCTGGTGAGCTTTCTGTAATAAGAGCAAGCGTATATCATAGTAAAAAGGGAAATAGAGGATCAAATTAGTTTAATACTCAATTTCTTTGAGGTCACAATAGTTAGTCTTTCCTCTTCCGTTTCACCACATACTGCCTGTTTCAATATGCAGGGGTAATATCCAAGATGTTACCTGTGCACTTGGCGATCTCTCGCATTTAGATAGGTTATACATAATATACAGTGCATTCGGAAATATTCAGACCTCTTTAATTTTTCCACATTTTGTTACAGTACAGCTTTATTCGAAAATGTATCTTTCCCTTATCAATCTACACACAATACTCCATAATGACAAAAGCGAAAACAGGTTTTTGGAAAATGTACATAAGTATTCAGACCCTTTCCTATGAGACTCAACATTGAGCTCAGGTGCATCCTGTTTCCATTGATCATTGAGATGTTTCTACAACTTGGTGTCCACCTGTGGTAAATACAATTGATTGGAGATTGTTTGGAAAGGCACACCTGTATATGTAATGTTCCACTGTTGACAGTGCATGTCAGAGGAAAAAACAAAACTTGAGGTCGAAGGAATTGTCTGTAGAGCTACGAGACAGGATTGTGTTGATACACAGATCTGGGGAAGGGTATCAAAACATTTCTGCAGCATTGAAGGTCCCCAAGAACACAGTGGTCTCCATCATTCTTAAATGGAAGAAGTTTGGAACTCCCAATACTCCTCCCATAGCTGACCGCCCGGCCAAACTGAGCAATCGGGAGAGAAGGGCCTTGGTAAGAGATCACCAAGAAACTGATGGTCAATGACAGCGCATCAGAGTTCCTCTGTGGAGATGGGAGAATCTTCCAGAAGGACAACCATCTCTGCAGCACTCCATCAATCAACCCTTTATGGAAGCCACTCCTCAGTAAAAAGCACATTACAGCCCACTTGGAGTTGGGCAAAAGGCACCTAAAGGACTCAGACCAAGATTCTTTGGTCTGATGAAACCAAGAGTTAACTCTTTGGCCTGAATGCCAAGCATCATGTCTGGAGGAAACTGGGCACCATCCCTACAGTGAAGCATATTGTTGGCAGCCTCATTCTGCGGGGATGTTTTTCAGTAGCATGGACTTGGAGACTAGTCAGGATCGAGGGAAAAGATTAACAGAGCAAAATACAAAGAGATCCTTAATGAAAACCTGCTCCAGAGTGCTCAGGACTTCAGACTGGGGCAAAGGTTCACCTTCCAACAGGACAACAACCCTACGCACACAGCCAAGACAACACAGGAGTGGCTTCAGGACAAGTTTCTGAATGTCCTTTAGTGGCCCAGACAGAACCCGGACTTGAACATCTCTGGAGAGGCCTGAAAATAGCTGTGCAGTGACGCTCCCCATCCAACCTGACAGAGCTTGAGGGGATCTGCAGAGAAGAATGGGAGAAACTCCCCAAATACAGGTGTTTCAAGCTTGTAGCTTCATACCCAAGAAGACTTGAGGCTGCAATTGGTGCCAAAGCTGCTTCAATAAAGTACTGATTAAAAAGTCTCGGAATACTTGTGTAAATGTAATTTCAGTGAAATTAGAAAATAAAAACATTAGCAAAATGTCTAAACCTGTTTTTGCTTTGTCATTATGGCATATATTGTGTTGATTAATGAGGGGGGAAAAACAATTTAATCAATGTTCGAGTAAGGCTGTAACGTAATAAGATGTGGAAAGGTCAAGGGTCTGAATACTTTCCGAATGCACAAACAATTCACCCTTAAACCCAATTTGAGAACCTTTTGTTGGATTAATCTCCTCCACCCATTTTTGTTCATATTGCATCAGGGTTTTTTTATATCTACAGAAGGTCTACTTTAATTTGGTTTTCGTACAGATGTTCAGTCTGACTGGTATTTTGTGTAATAGGCAAAAATGACCTAAAACCAATGTTATCCAAGTTAGTTGTCAATTCTTTGTGGGTAGCTAGCTAACTGTTCTTTGTGGCTATATGGCTAGCTAACAGTAGTAGCTAACCAGTTAGATAAATTGACTTACTATTATGCATACCTACAAATCCCTGCACGTCATCTCCAGCCGATACCTTTGCTAAGAAGTATTATGTCAATTTAAAACTTGCACAAGACAGTTCACAGAATTGTCCATTTAAGGAAAAGTAGCCTATTTACTAAGTTACAATACTGAACAAAAACAGCTAAGTGCTGGTCCCATGTTTCATGAGCGGAAGTAAAAGAGCCCAGAAATGTTCCATACACACAAATGTTATTTCTCTCAAATTGTGTGCATAAATGTTTACAACCCTGTCAGTGAGCATTTCTCCATTGCCAAGATAATCCATCCACCTGACAGGTGTGGCATATCAAGAAGCTGATCAAACAGCATGATCATTACACAGGTTCACCTTGTGCTGGGGACAATAAAAGGCCACTAAAAATGTGCCATTTTGTCACACAACACAAAGCCACAGATGTCAAATATTTTGATGGAGCATGCAATTGGCATGTTGACTGCAGGAATGTCCACCAGAGCGGATGCCAGATAATTTAATGTTATTTTCTCTACCATAAGCCTCTTCCAATGTCATTTTAGAGAATTTATGTCCAACAGGCCTCACAACATGTATGGCATTGTGTGGACAAGCAGTTTGCTGATGTCAACGTTGTGAACAGAGAGCCCCAAGGTGGCGGTGGGGTTATGGTATTGGCAGGCATAAGCTATGGACAATGAACACAATTGCATTTTATTGATGGCAATTTGAATGCACAGAGATACGAGATCCTAAGGCCCATTGCCGTGCCATTCTTTTGCCATTTTGTTGCCATCACCTCATGTTTCAGCATGATAATGCACGGCCCCATGTTGCAAGGATCTGTACACAATTCCTGGAAGCTGAAAATGTCACAGTTCTTCCATAGCCTGCATACTCACCAGACATGTCTCCCATTGAGCATTTTTGTACATGACCCTAAGCATGATGGGATGTTAATCACTTAATTAACTCAGGAACCGCACCTGTTTTTAACATACTTTGTATCCCTCATTTACTCTGATGTTTCCTTTATTTTGGCAGTTACCTGAACATCTACATATGCTAAATATGAATATTCCACTACAGGGATGGGCACCTCCAGTCCTAGGGGACCTGATTGGTCTCACACTTTTGCCCCCAGCCCCAGCTAACACATCTGACTCCAATAATCAACTAATCATGATCTATAGTTTAGAATGCAATTAGTTTAAATCAGCTGTGTTGGCTAGGGATGGGGAAAAAGTGTAACACCACTCCGGCCACCGAGGACCGGAGTTGCCCATTCCTGTTCTACGAGCAAGTCACCATCACTAATGGTGGAGTCTGACTTCTAAGGTTATTTCCTCTTTTGTCTACTCATCCAAAGCCTAAACTGATAAACATCTTTGAATGCCCCCACTTCCTCCAGTCCCAAGGGATCCATCTCATGTTTCCAAGGCCATAGCTCATCTGCTACATGCTCCTGCATCATGTAACACTGGATGTAGTCCCTTGGGAGAAGAGGTGAAATGGTAACCCAATTCCACCTGACTACACAGGCACAGTGATCGTGCTCCCCCGCTCAGACATTGCATGATTCACCAATGGTTGCGTGCCACGTCAGACTGTGTCATCAACTGATGATTGCTATAACATAATGATGTGGTTAGCTGAAACTTAAAATACCTATCCACACATTGTAAGATCTGGCATGGGTCACCAATGCCTGAGCAGAGGAACGCGCCCAAAGACTGGTGCTTTACTAATTATGTTAAACAGACACATTGTGTTATTGACACAACCAATTTGAATAATTCATGATCTGACACACCACAGTGCTATCACCTTGCAATACAACTACCAGTACCAGACCTTGCTATGACAACTGGACGGGTATCAGATTTAATTTAAAATCTCTACTTTCTAGAACTGAATTTATAACATGATCCGATTGGCTTGTTTCTTTCTCCTTTTAAAGTGAATTGAGTTTTACAACTTTATTTTGGCATATGACCTTGACATACTTAAGACCCTAGAAATCAGAATTGCACCTTCCAATTATGCCTCTATATTGAATGAGGGATGATAATAAGACAGGGCTTACCACTTTCACTATAATTAAGCATGGGGTGTGCACTGTACCATCTAGATGTTGACATATGGTGTGGGAATTGTGGAGCTCTCCTCCCAACTCCTGAATTCAAGTCAACCTACTGCTCCCTCTGCTAAATGTAATCAATTAAGTGAGCCCATGTCATGCACGCTCCATTGTGTGCTATAGGGTCACAGGTATCAACTGCAGAACCAATTTAACTTTCCTTCTGAGTAACTCTTGCGTAAACTGAAGGCATCAGTAATTTACAGGTGTAACTCACAGGTGGACCAGATTACATTTCTTGCCAGTTTGGAGGGATTGGAAAACAATCCCAAGTTCACAAATCCTAGGGCTTGTGGTGACTTAGATATTCAACTTTAATTCACTGAAATAACACTGCCTTGGGATAGAACAGCTGTCAAGTGTGAACCGACAGGAATATATATATATACAGTACCAGTCAAAAGTTTGGACACACCAACTCCTTCAAGGGGTTTTCTTTATTTTTACTATTTTGTACATTGTAGAATAATAGTGAATACATCAAAACTATTAAATAACACATATGGAATCATTTAGTAACAATTAACTCATTAGGGATTTGGGGCACCACAGCAGAAGTTCTTTACAGAGTTACTATCTTCCGACTTAAAATCTAAATATTCATAAATATCTCTTACATCAATAACAGACAATTATTAATTATTACCTCACCAGTCTCATTCTGAATGTCACAATGTCCCTGGATCCGCAAGAACCCTAGCCCTTTTGAACATTCAGTACTTCACAAATTGATTTAATCATTTATTTATTAACTAACTAAATAATAACACAGAATACCATACACACTTACATGAGATAAAAGTCCCTAGTGGCCTGACACGATATGACGGCTTGTTACACGATGGAAAGGGGGTGGGGAAAGATAAAGAGTGGGAGAGACGAAAATAATGGAGTTGTCATACATACATACATTTGGAAACTATGCTCGCCGTAATATGAATACTTTGCACATGAACGGCCGCTCATTTGGAAAAGAAATGCAATGTATATATTTACGCATAGATGTCTTTGTCGTCTCTCTGTTGAACTTGATGGTTCTATGGGAAGGGGTTTGATGTAAGTCTCTGCTTGTCCACCTAAGGTCACAATGACCTTCTTAGTAGGCCTCTTTGTCTTGGAGTGTTCTTAGAATGGATACTTCAGGTGTACCACACGGTGGTGAGAGGAATCTGTTCTTTCCTCCCATCTTTTTGGTCAATTGCTCTAGACTACTTTACATACCCAGCTGCAGACTGAGTGTTTGCTCTAGTCTTCAAATTCTTCACTCATCGAGAGTTTCAGAGGGTCTTACCATTTTCTGGTCTTGTAGTTTTAACAATTTCAATGTGTGGACCACATCCTCACATTCTCTGGACTCTATTTCAATTCTCAGAGTCCTTTAAAGCACTCTGGCCTTGGAGGGCTGTTCCATCATGTGGAAACTAACTCTGACCTCCTTAGTTAGTGTGCAACAGACATGAAAAACCATTATCTTATTAGAAGACTAAACTCAAGTTTCTATCTTTTCAAACATAGTTTCATCGTTCTTCATATTGCATTATCATCCTATTGGGTGGAAACTTTACTGCTAGAATGTGTTTCCTTCCTCAGTTACAGTATTTCCGTTATAGTCTTGCTGATAATTTTTACATCACAAAATAGACATTCATTTTCCATATTCCATCCCTCATCATTCCCAAAATTTGGATGTTGAAATATATTGTCCAGTGACCGTTGTTTAAGTGTTGGCGGCGAAGTCTCTTGTGTAACAAAGGGATTTTTTTACTTTTTAATACTGCAGGGCAAGAGAGAGAACGTTTACGACCGGCATTAAGTCATAAAACCGTCCCAACTCCCCAATTCCTTCCTCGTGGGAGAGAGGGGGGAGTCTGGCTATCTGTCAGCCCTGTGCCGAGCTGATCTGGCGCCTATGATCCTCACCAAGGAAAGAGAGTCATGACTCCAGAGAACGCGTTTCCACAGCTCCAGAGTCCAATGGCGTTGAGCTTTACACCACTCCAGCCGACCCTTGTCATTGTGCATGGTGAATTTAGGCTTGTGTGCGGCTGTTCGGCCATGGAAACCCATATGCTGAAGCTCCGACTAACTGTTGTTGTGCTGACATTGCTTCCAGAGGCAGTTTGGAACTCGGTAGTGAGTGTTGCAACCGAAGACAGACGACTTTTACGCGCTACGTACTTCACCACTTGGCGGTCCTATTCTGTGAGCTTGTGTGGCCTACCACTTCGTGGCTGAGCCGTTGTTGCTCCTAGACATTTCCACTTCACAATAACAGCACTTACAGTTGACCAGGGCAGCTCTAGCAGGGCAGAAATGTACGAACTGACTTGTTGGAAAGGTGGCATCCTATGACGGTGCCACGTTGAAAGTCACTGAGCTCTTCAGTAAAGCCATTCAACTGCCAATGTTTGTCTATGGAGATTGCATGGGTGTGCGTTCGATTGTATACACCTGTAAGTAAAAGGTGTTGCTGAAATAGCCAAATCAACTCATTTGAAGAGGTGTCCACATACTTGTGTGTGTGTATATATATATATATACATATACACACCATACACATATACATATACATACAGTGGAAGTCGGAAGTTTACATACACTTAGGTTGGAGTCATTAAAACTCGCTTTTCAACCACTCCACAAATTTCTTGTTAAAAAACCAAATCATTTTGGCAAGTCGGTTAGGACATCTACTTTGTGCATGACACAATACATTTTTCCAACAATTGTTTACAGACAGATTATTTAACTTATAATTCACTGTATCACAATTTCAGTGGGTCAGAAGTTTACATACACTAAGTTGACTGTGCCTTTAAACAGCTTTGAAAATTCCAGAAAATTACGTCATGGCTTTAGAAGCTTCTGATAAGCTAATTGACATCATTTGAGTCAATTGGAGGTGTACCTGTGGATGTATTTCAAGGCCTACCTTCAATCTCAGTGCCTCTTTGCTTGACATCATGGGAAAATCAAAAGAAATCAAAAGACCTCAGAAAACAAATTGTAGACCTCCACATGTCTGGTTCATCCTTGGGAGCTATTTCCAAATGCCTGAAGGTACCATGTTCATCTGTACAAACAATTGTATTAACACCATGGGACCATGCAGCCGCCATACCGCTCAGGAAGGAGACGCGTTATGTCTCCTAGAGATGAACGCACTTTGGTGCGAAAAGTGCAAATCAATCCCAGAACAACAGCAAAGGACCTTGTGAAGATGCTGGAGGGAACGGATACAAAAGTAACTATATCCACAGTAAAACGTGTCCTATATCGACATAACCTGAAAGGCTGCTCAGCAAGGAAGAAGCAACTGCTCCAAAACCGCCATAAAAAGCCAGACTACGGTTTGCAACTGCACATGGGGACAAAGATCGTACTTTTTGGAGAAATGTCCTCTGGTCTGATGAAACAAAAATAGAACTGTTTGGCCACAATGTCCATCGTTATTTTTGGAGGAAAAAGGGGAAAGCTTGCAAGCCAAAGAACACCATCCCAACCGTGAAGCACGGCGGTGCAGCATCATGCTGGGTGGGTGCTTTGTTGCAGGAGGGACTGGTCCACTTCACAAAATAGATGACATCATGAGGAAGGAAAATGATCAACATCTCAAAACATCAGTCAGGAAGTTAAAGCTTGGTCACAAATGGGTCTTCCAAATGGGCAATGACCCCAAGCATACTTCCAAAGTTGTGGCAAAATAGCTTAAGGACAACAAAGTCAAGGTATTAGTGTGGCCATCATAAAGCTCTGACCTCAAACCTATAGAACATTTGTGGGCAGAACTGAAAAAGTGTGTGCGAGCAAGGAGGCCTACAAGCCTGACTCAGTTACACTAGCTCTGTCAGGAGGAATGGGCCAAAAGTCACCCAACTTATTGTTGGAAGCTAGTGGAAGGCTACCCGAAACTTTTGATCCAAGTCAAAGAATTTAAAGGCAATGCTACCAAATACTAATTGAGTGTATGTAAACTTCTGACCCACTGGGAATGTGATGAAAGAAATGACAGCTGAAATAAATCATTCTCTCTACTATTATTCTGACATTTCACATTCTTAAAATAAAGGGGTTATCCTAACGGACCCAATATGAGGAATTTTTAATTGGATTAAATGTCAGGAATTGTGAAACTGAGTTTAAATGTATTTGGCTAAGGTGTATGTAAACGTTGTGTGTGTGTGTATATATACACACACACACACACACACACACACACACACACACACACACACACACACACACACACACACACACACACACACACACACACACACACACACACACACACACAGTGCCAATCAAAAGTTTGGATACACCTACTCATTCCAGGGTTACCTCTGCTGCAGAGGATAAGTTCATTACAGTTACCAGCCCCAGAAATTGAAGCCCAAATAAATGCTTCACAGAGTTCAAGTAACAAACACATCTCAACATCAACTGATCAGAGGAGACTGCGTGAATCAGGCCTTCATGGTCGATTGCTGCAAAGAAACCACTATTAAAGGACACCAATGAAGTATGATGGTGTGGGGGTGCTTTGCTGATTACACTGTCTGTGATTTATTTAGAAATCAAGGCACACGGAACCAGCATGGCTACCACAGCATTCTGCAGCGTTACACCATCCCATCTGGTTTGCGCTTAGTGGGACCATCATTTGTTTTTCAACAGGATAATGACCCAACACACCTCCAGGCTGTGTAAGGGCTATTTGACCAAGACAAAGAGTGATGGAGTGTGGCATCAGATGACCTGTCCTCCACAATCACCCTACCTCAAACCAATTGAGATGTCTTGGGATGAGTTGGACCGCAGAGTGAAGGAAAAGCAGCCAACAAGTGGGAACTTCAAGACTGTTGGAAAAGCATTCCAGGTGAAGCTGGTTGAGAGAATGCCAAGCATGCCAAGATTATGCAAAGCTGTCATAAAGGCAAAGGGTGGCTACTTTGAAGAATCTAAAATATATTTGGATTTGATTAACACTTTTTTTGGTTACTACATGATTCCATATGTGTTATTTCATTGTTTTGATGTCTTCACTATTATTCTACAATGTAGAATAGTAAAATAGTAAAAATAAAGAAAAACTTTTGACTGGTGCTCTACCTAGCTATTTATCTAGCTTAGATCACAGTGCCAGTTCCCTGTCGATAGCAGATATTGGTTGTCTTCTAATACATATTGCAGGTGAAGTCACATCAATATACTGTCCAATCAAACAAGATGTAACCGAAACAACTTAAAAACTTAGTTGTGGTATTGGAAAATGACTGGCACATGGGTAATGACTTCAGACAACCATTCTGGTGATGACAACAACATGAGTGATATGATATGCACTGACCAAGCATATTTACACACAATCAAAGTGAGATGTTGATGCAGATATTTACGCTATCCATCCTTATTGCTCCGGTCTGGGTGTGATTAAAGGTTTGTGTATGTGTGTATATTTGTTTTTTGGCAGGGAGACAGATATTCCAGCCTGGGCCCCCTTACTCTACCAGCTGCAGCTCCTGGACATCAGAGAGAAGCCCGACCCCCTGATTCTCCCCATTTCGGACCGTATGCGCATCGGAAACCAGAAACGAGAGCGTGGGAACTTCCACTTCCAGAGGGAGGAGTACAGCATGGCTGCCAGGGCCTACTGGATGGCTCTTGATGTCCTTACTACACATACTAGAGGTAATCCTTTCTTTCAACACGTGTGTCATGCTACTCACGCACAGGGGCACGTGCCCCCTCAGATTTGTCTTGTTAATAAATAAATACACTTTTTTCTGTAATACTACTAGCCATCTACAGATGTAGGATCTTCATTTGAGCCAGTTTGCTAAATCAAGAAAATAATCCTGTGGGAATATGAAATGTGAATTATTATATGGATTATAATGAATGGACATTTTTGTAGGGTTTGATACATTTTTCGTAAGGGAAAATCAAATGTAATTTCAAATTGGAAATTACAAACTTCAGAGGACTTTTTAAACCTCATATACACTACACATTTTAAAAATGTCATGCATTGCAGGAAGGTTCTCCTGCAACAGGGTGATCAGATGAAGTTCCTACATCTGTAGCAATTTTATGAAGTTGGCTTTAGCTAGCCGAGATACAGTGCCTTTTGCGAAAGTATTCGGCCCCCTTGAACATTGCAACCTTTTGCCACATTTCAGGCTTCAAACATAAAGATATAAAACTGTATTTTTTTGTGAAGAATCAACAACAAGTGGGACACAATCATGAAGTGGAACGACATTTATTGGATATTTCAAACTTTTTTAACAAATCAAAAACTGAAAAATTGGGCGTGCAAAATTATTCAGCCCCCTTAAGTTAATACTTTGTAGCGCCACCTTTTGCTGCGATTACAGCTGTAAGTCGCTTGGGGTATGTCTCTATCAGTTTTGCACATCGAGAGACTGAAATTTTTTCCCATTCCTCCTTGCAAAACAGCTCGAGCTCAGTGAGGTTGGATGGAGAGCATTTGTGAACAGCAGTTTTCAGTTCTTTCCACAGATTCTTGATTGGATTCAGGTCTGGACTTTGACTTGGCCATTCTAACACCTGGATATGTTTATTTTTGAACCATTCCATTGTAGATTTTGCTTTATGTTTTGGATCATTGTCTTGTCGGAAGACAAATCAGTCAGTCTCAGGTCTTTTGCAGACTCCATCAGGTTTTCTTCCAAAATGGTCCTGTATTTGGCTCCATCCATCTTCCCATCAATTTTAACCATCTTCCCTGTCCCTGCTGAAGAAAAGCAGGCCCAAACCATGATGCTGCCACTACCATGTTTGACAGTGGGGATGGTGTGTTCAGGGTGATAAGCTGTGTTCAGGGTGATAAGCTGTGTTGCTTTTACACCAAACATAACGTTTTGCATTGTTGCCAAAAATTTCAATTTTGGTTTCATCTGACCAGAGCACCTTCTTCCACATGTTTGGTGTGTCTCCCAGGTGGCTTGTGGCAAACTTTAAAGACACTTTTTATGGATATCTTTAAGAAATGGCTTTCTTCTTGCCACTCTTCCATAAAGGCCAGATTTGTGCAATATACGACTGATTGTTATCCTATGGACAGAGTCTCCCACCTCAGCTGTAGATCTCTGCAGTTCATCCAGAGAGATCATGGGCCTCTTGGCTGCATCTCTGATCAGTCTTCTCCTTGTATGAGCTGAAAGTTTAGAGGGACGGCCAGGTCTTGGTAGATTTGCAGTGGTCTGATACTCCTTCCATTTCAATATTATCGCTTGCACAGTGCTCCTTGGGATGTTTAAAGCTTGGGAAATCTTTTTGTATCCAAATCCGGCTTTAATCTTCTTCACAACAGTATCTCGGACCTGCCTGGTGTGTTCCTTGTTCTTCATGATGCTCTCTGCGCTTTTAACGGACCTCTGAGACTATCACAGTGCAGGTGCATTTATACGGAGACTTGATTACACACAGGTGGATTGTATTTATCATCATTAGTCATTTAGGTCAACATTGGATCATTCAGAGATCCTCACTGAACTTCTGGAGAGAGTTTGCTGCACTGAAAGTAAAGGGGCTGAATAATTTTGCACGCCCACTTTTTCAGTTTTTGATTTGTTAAAAAAGTTAGAAATATCGAATAAATGTCGTTCCACTTCATGATTGTGTCCCACTTGTTGTTGATTCTTCACAAAAAAATACAGTTTTATATCTTTATGTTTGAAGCCTGAAATGTGGCAAAGGGTCGCAAAGTTCAAGGGGGCCGAATACTTTCGCAAGGCACTGTATGTTTCCAATCCCTCAACCTCATAACTAGCTACCAAAAATACATTTCAGGATATCAATCAAGTTAGAGTAGCTAGCTTGTTTAACTATCCTAGCTGGCATGCCTGCTGGAAAGGTTGGTAGACTTTAGAAAAGCAAACAATTACTAAATGTACTGAATAAGACTCACATTTTTTACAGATGCAGAGAAGCATATTTTTTTATTTTTTTTTAAATATACACATTTTAGTATATAATTAACCATAATGATTATGCCTCTAGATTGCAGGTAAAAGCTATTTCAGGTGTTTGAAAAATGATCAATTCTGCAACTTCCGTCCCACCCACAGCCATCCTCACATACTTTGTGCCCCCTCAGATTTTCGGGTCGCCCGACGCCCTGCGCCCTGCGCACGCACACAGCTTTTAGTTAACTAGCACACTTCAGAAAAATACAGTGTCCACATTTCCAGCAGCCAATTGCCTGATAGTCTCTTCATGGATTACTGGTCGTCCATCGCAGAACTAATCATGCTATCATAATGAGGAGCATATCCAGCAGAGGTCACTGTCATGAGAAATGTTATTGTTGATTCTTAATCAAACCTAATAAACGTTCATGTTAATTCAAGGTCCTTAATAATGTTCATTGCTGGAAAGGCAGGGTGGACCCAAGAGAGACATTCGACAGAAATTAGTCAGTGAGGAGAAGAGTGTGGGCTGCATCTAAATGTTTCAATGATGATAGGCCAATGGCTACATTTTACTCAGCACTTAACAAGAAATGAATATATTCAATGAAAAAAGACTGCGAATTTAGCAGGTTAGCATTTTTTGTCCTGAATCTTGTTCTGGAGGCAGCTCTGCAGATTGTGGCTGCGCCAGCAAATGACCATAGTCATAAAATCACATTTTAAATCGAACCCTAACCTTAACCACACTGATAACCCTAACCACACTGATAGCCCTAACCTTAAATTAAGACCAAAAAAGCACATTTATGTTTTCATACATTTTTACAATATAACCAATTTCGACTTTGCAGCTGGCCCATCTAGCTGAAACCACTCATTCTGCCTCCAGGGCAAGATTCATGACAATGCTTGAAGTTATCAAATGTGGTAATGCAACAGAATACTGAGTAATGTAATACATGGTGAAAAAAACTCCATCATTGAATATCTGCATTATAATTATCACTGAATATCCCAACAGATATAGGTTTCTCTCCCCCCTGTATGTGTAGAAGTAGAACAAATACAGTGCCTTGCGAAAGTATTCGGCCCCCTTGAACTTTGCGACCTTTTGCCACATTTATTCAGCCCCCTTAAGTTAATACTTTGTAGCGCCACCTTTTGCTGCGATTACAGCTGTAAGTCGCTTGGGGTATGTCTCTATCAGTTTTGCACATCGAGAGACTGCAATTTTTTCCCATTCCTCCTTGCAAAACAGCTCGAGCTCAGTGAGGTTGGGTGGAGAGCATTTGTGAACAGCAGTTTTCAGTTCTTTCCACAGATTCTCCTGGTTTTTAGTGGGATGAATAAACTTTACCGTCTCTATAATATACTGTAAATCCTTGAATAACTGCTCCTTCCTCCCAATCTAATCCTAACATAGCTCTGCTAACAACAATCCTTCACAGATCTTAGACTAAAAACTCTCACTTCAGCTGTAACAGAGAGACTTCCAAACTCACAGGAGTGTCAAAGTCAGCGCGTCCGTAATGGCGCTAACAATGGATTTTTACTGAGGCAAACAAACACACAGATGTCCTTACAGTACATCAAATACCCAAAGTCTCTCCTCCCTTTAGTTCCTGTGAGTGTATAATTCTCCCTAACACCCAAAGACTGGGGCTCCAAGGACATATACATGACAATAGCCCAGGTGTGAGGCTTTGTGGCCTGTGCCCCCCCCGTAGATGGTAGTAGTGATGTGCTGTTGGAGGGGGAGGAGGAGGAGGTGCAGGACTACCGGGTGAAGTGTCTGAACAACCTGGCAGCAGCTCAGCTGAAATTGGAGCAGTACGATGACGCACTACACACCAGCCGGGATGTTCTGTCCCTTGATCCACAAAACGTCAAAGCCCTCTTCAGGACAGGAAAGGTGAGGGACACACTGTAACATTACCTGTCCTTCACAAGTCTACAGTGCCTGGGTGGAAGGGGAATTCTATTCTAAAACCATATTCAGACATTTTAGATGGGTGTAAAGATGTACTGCCATTCAACATCTACTACTGAAACATGTACAGTATACAGCTGAAGGATGATTGTTGATTTAGCTGTTCAGATATATTGCAATCTATTTGCAGCTTCTGTCAGACAAGAGCGAGTACCAGGAGGCAATGGAGATACTGAAGAAGGCCCTGAAACTGGAGCCGTCCACTAAGGTGAGATAGCCTATTTAAATGAGGTTCTCAACACCTCCACCTCTCCCTCGCCTCTAGACTGCTAGTGAAATCCACCCCCCCCCACAAACAGATAAAGGGTCAATGTCACTACAGGTCCCTGAAATCATTTCCCAATCAAACACACTCATATGACACTAGGCCAAAGATTCATGATGGTATTTCCAATATATTTTGTAGAACTGCACGCAATACTCAACAAGTTCTTAAACCATGTCTAGAGTAGTGTGACTCACAGTTCACAATAAGTTTACAGAGTTATGTACTATTGCCCAATACTGCCAATATTGAAGTAATGCCAAAAATGAACAACCTTATGGCATGGGTTTGTGTTGTATTTTACAGCACTTAGTGTTGGATTTGCACAATATAGTCCAGAAAAGCAAAGTCAACCAAAGGTATTAGAGCCTAACACTTTGCAGATATCATTGTGTGGTGTTACTTCCATAGCCCCAGTGAAGACCTGTTCTGTCTTGCTCCTAGTGCTGTCTGCTAAACTCTCTACTCAGCCACAAAGATTTAAGACCCTGATGTCACACATTGAGTGATAAAGCAAATCAACATTTTTATTAATTTAACATGTTTTATTACTTCAGTTAGTTCCAACTCATTATGCTAAACAACTCCAATGCTACCAAAATACAAAGTGTGAATAACAACAATTAGAAACGTTTGCCCTTGTGGGTAGACTTCAGAATATTGTGTGTTTGTTAGTTTTTTTTAACCCATGCTCTGAATGTGTTTTTCTGTGGCCTCAGCCCCACTTGGCCTGACCTACAGTGTGCACTGCTGTCATGGTGAGACAGTCTTGTCTAGACAAAACTAAAATATCTGCTGCTTTGGTAATTACACCCTTGTCTTGATGGAGAATAAAGTAATCTTTCCCTTTAGAGACCTGATTTAGGTGTGTGGGTAAGGCATTGAAAAACAAACATGATTCTGAATCAGAATTATATAGAAAAGCCATTTTGGGCTAGACCAATAACCAAGGGTTGGAACCAGTTCAGGGAACAGAACCGAAATCCAGAAAATACCACTTTTTTAAGGAACAGAAACAAAAGTGATCCATACCAGTATTTTAAAAGCATGGGAACCGGTTAATAATGGTATTTTATGTTCCAGGCAAATCTTTGCCAGTGTGTCTGTTCAGCCTACCTTCCTGTATTCCCAGTCATGTGAAATCCATAGAGTTGGGCCTATTGCATTTATTTCAATTAAATTATTTCCTTAAATGAACAGTAATGCAGTAAAATCTTGGAAAATATTGCATGTTGCATTTATATTTTTATTCAGGGTAGTTACAGAAGAATAGATTAACTTTGTCAATGCTAGTTAAGGACACTACAGGCCTATTTATCACGTTTCACATTGAAATGTTTAACTACAAAAAGGTAAGAGGTGTGTTGTTAGCTGGCTCAAAGGACATTCAAAGTTTCTCCATAGAAGCTGCTCCTACTATGTATAATTATGTGGACCTAGCTATTAAAGCGTGCCAGATTGTATGTAGTCCTAAAACCCGGAAATAAATGACCTCTGGTTCGTTCAGCCATCCCTATGGAAAGAATGAATGGGGAAAGAATAGGGTTTTGGAATAAACACCGAAAATAAAGTCAACAGGTTTAGGAGATATTTTACGTTTTGTTTTATGAGATAATAGCAGTCAGTTAGCATGCCCTTTATTAATTATGAAGCCTTTGTCATTTATGTTTTATTATTACATAAATTCTGCAAAATTCTCAAAAAGTGAGTAAACTGATGAAGATTATCTAGAACAAAACGTATAAGATCTCATAAGCGTGTGTTTACCACATACCTCATTTTCGGCGTTTATCCAAAAACGCCATTCATTTTCCCTATAGGCTTTGTGCAACAAACCATGGTAGAGTTGGTTCCGACAAAAATACGCCCTTACATTCAGATAATGCATATCATAACAATTTGCCCAGCGCTTCAAGCCTACCCCTCAACCCTTTCTCGGGTAATAGCTGGAGGGGATCCGGCTTTATTTTGTATTTTATTTTGCATTTTAGCTAACCCCTCACCCTTTTCCTAACCTGCTGCATAAATTCTCATAACTTGCTACGAAAAGTCCAATCTGACGTTAATTTGACAAAAACTGGATCCCTTCTAGCTAAAACCCCTCTCTCGCTCTCTACCCACCCGGCAAATTTCAATCGCATTTTACGCCATAGGCTACACTTGTCTGTCCATCAAGCATGTTAACAACTAGTTTGCCTGCTCTATCCGCATTGATTGGTGAAGTAATTTAATGAGCTAAATTAAGAAGAAAAAAAACGTTTGATTTCACAGGTTAAAAAGGAACAGAAATTAACGATATAACCCGTGCTTTTTAATTGTTTTCCGGTTCACAACTTTATTTGGCTGGTCGGAACAGTGGAATGGAACGGGAAAAAAGTGATGGTTCTGTTCGGAATTAAACGATTGGGAAATCATTTCGGTTTCAACCGCTGCAAATAACAGATCGTGTTCAGGTTACACATCCCCCCATTAGGTTACCAAGAACCTATAAGGATCAAAATGCAAAGAAATGCGAAACAAAGTAGGCTACAAAAAACAAGACAACTTTGGTTATGATAGCTTAACAGGAAACTGGTTAATATTTGTTGTGTAATATTTTTTGAAAATACTTGTTATGCATGAAAGATAAACAAAATTTGATTATTAACGGGATCTGATTCAATTATAAAGTCCAGCTATGGCTTGAGCCTGAGATTGTTGCATTTAATATGCTGCCATCTACTGGACAACTTCTAAACTACAACCTCATACTCATTGACAATCCACTCCGCCCTCTTTACTGCTAAAATACTAAACCTAGACTACTTTACTGCTGACATAATAAATCGTATAAGACTTTGTATAAGGTTATTAGGATAAGTTGTCACTTGTCCCTCTTACCAGAATGCCAAATCTAGGACCAAAAGGCTCCTTAACAGCTTCTACCCAAAAGCCACAAGACTGCTGAACAACTAAACTAATCAAATGTCCACCCGGACTATTTACATTGACCCCCCTCACTTTGTTTTTACACTACTTCTACTCGCTGTTTATTATCTATGCATAGTCACTTTGCAAATTACCTCGAATAACCTGTACCCCCGCACATTGACTCTGTACCGGTACCCCCTGTATATAGCCTTGTTATTGTTATGTACATTTCTTGTTACTTTTTGATTGGTTAGATGTTTTACTTTAGTTTATTTAGTAAATATTTTATGAACTCTATTTCTTTCACGATAAGGTCTACACCTTTTCTATTCGGCGCATGTGACAAATACAATTTAATTTGATCCCCAGGCCATCCATGTTGAGTTGTCCAAGCTAGTGAAAAGGCAATCAGGAGGCAAAGATACCCAGAAGTGGCAAGCCAAACCTGCCCAGCTCCTCGGAGACAATATTGCCCCATTTCTGACTCCTTCTAAAAAGAAGCCACCTGTAAGCCACAACCTTCCCTGTGTGAAATGTTTTGGTTTAATTCAGTTCACGAGAAAAAAAAACATTTGACTGTTTGTTGACATTGCGTCACTTGGTGTTTCAGGGAATTTCATGGACGTTCCTGCTTGGTGCTCTGGTGGTGGCCTTGGGCAGTTTAGTGACGTCAGTGGTTCTCACTGCAAGAAACTGACATCCTCTACAAAGGAACTGTCCTCTACACAAGTCCAGCTCATGAATACTAAACTGAGTTGTCTACTGTGAATAAAATAAAGATTGCACTGAACAATAAAAAAAACCTGTATCAATGTCCACTGACATGCTGTAGCAGCACTGACATTTACACCCCAGATTGTGTTTGAATGTAACAGAGTAAACTAAATGTCACTTTTTTTTTTGAACAATGAACACAAAATAGCTTTGTGTTGTAATCGTTTAGTACAGTTATTAGCTGATAAATGTCACCAATTCCATAGAAAAATGCCCAAATTCCAAAACTCTTTCTGGAATAGTCACATGGTCAATGTTCCTCCACAAAAGATTGAAGAGAGCAGTATTCTCGTGTTAGAGCTTTTAAATGTATTGTATGGGGTTTCTGCAATAACAGGTTGCGTCCAAATGAATAATCTATGTCAATGGTAAATCGAATAAAAACAATTGTAGGCCTACTGTCCGTTGATACAGAAACAACATCAATAAAGCTACATACTGTCATAGCTATGTTCCAGTCATTCCTTATGAAGGGGGGTGTACTGCCAATGAAGTATATACAGTGCATTCTGACCCCTTCCCTTTTTCTACATGTTGTTACATTACAGATTCATCTCAAATGGATAAAGTAAAATAATTGTCCTCACCAATCTACACACAATACCCCATAATGACAATGCAAAACGTTTTTTACACATTTTTTGCCAATTTATAAAAAATAAAAAAAAACAGAAATACCTTATTTACATAAGTATTCAGACCTTTTACTATGAGGCTCGAAATTGAGCTCAGGTGCATCCTATTTCCATTGATCATCCTTGAGATGTTTCTACAACTTGATTGGAGTCCACATGTGGTAAATTCAATTGATTGCACATGATTTAGAAAGGCACACACCTGTCTATATAAGGTCCCACCATCGACTGTGCATGTCAGAGCAAAAACCAAGCCATGAGGTTGAAATTGTTCGTAGAGCTCCAGGACAGGATTGTGTCGAGCCACAGCCGCCCGACCAAACAGTGGTGAAGGGCCTTGGTCAGGGAGGTGACCAAGAACCCGATGGTCACTATGACAGAGCTCCAGAGTTATTGGAGCTCTGTCATAGATCCTGTATTGAGATCAAATGTTTAATCGATGAGAAAATCCATCTCCTTCCATCTTCTCCCACTGCCGGCCACTTTGGCTTCCTCTCACTACCATATTTGGTAGTGAGTGGAAACGCCAAGCGGATGGATGCTTCACATTTATACATCTGGTGAAATATCTGTCTGCAGCTTCACCGTTGGAGGAGTACCAAAATGACTGTACGACCTTCAATATAGCGTCCCCTGTCAGTCATCCAGGGTTTATACACATCATTGAATAATGCCCACTAAATTTTCATGAAGTCTAATATTAATAAATATATTTGGGAGGAACATTTTATTAACATTTGTATCTAAAATCTTAATTAAGAAAAATCACATTCCAGTTGCAAATAGCCTTTAATAGCTATCATAACATATTTGAAGTCAATTACTAAAAATGCATAGAATCACTGAGAAATACAAGTTTTTAAACATAATTTGAAGCTATAGATTTATTTTAAAGTCGAATGGCCTGCCAACCACCATAACATAATCTCTTTGGTTATTTTTTGTTAAAGAATCTAGTATATTTATGATATTTCATCATCTTCAAAAGCCACTGGGGAATTCAAATCATTGATACAATTTTGCATTTTTAGGTTGTATAGTACTTTTATTGATTATCACGGTATGAGTCATAATAACCATAACACCTAGTGGTCAAACAAGGAAATAGTTATTTTCCACCATAAATTCTTCCCATAGGGGATTTTAGAAACACTTAAAATAAGGTCTGTGTTTGAAGGTGTAGGCTTACCCTGGCGTGATGTTTTGATAATCGTGTAAATCTCTCTAGGACAAGGTGACTTTAATCAATATATTCGCCTGCATTTACCCTCCAAAAATGAAATGCTAATTAGCTGCTAATATGGCTGTCATAAACAAGTACAAATGCCATGATGATCTGGATGAGACTGCCGAATCGAGTCAAAAGTAAGAATATCTGGATTCATTATTTTTATTTAACCTTTTTTTATTATCTAATGTTAGCTACATTTCGTAATGAATACATTGGCGACATTTCTTTAATTGACAATTCTGTGAACTGTCTTGTGCAAGTTTTAAATTGACAATACCTGCTAGCAAAGTTAGCAGCTAGTTGACGTGATGTCTATTTTCATGCTAATTAGCATTTTCGAATCTGAGAGTAGAGTTGAATATGTTGATTAAAGTCATCTTGTCTAAGATATATTTACATTGTTATGAAAACAAATGGTGGGGAAAAGATTGGAACCATTTCCCTACTGTGGGGCTCTATTGCCGCGTCAAAACAACTGGTAACTCAGAAATGTCCGACCTCAGCGTGTTCAAAACAACTGGGAACTCGGAAAAAACGAGCTTCAACTGGAAAAAATATATTTGAACGGTCTTCAAATTCGGGAACTCGGGCCTCTTTCTTTCTGACCTGAAGCTCCTACTTTCTGACCTGAAGATCACTGACGTCATCATTTGTTCCTGTATTTTCCGAGTTCCCAGTTGTTTTGAATGCGGCATAAAGTACTGATATTATGCAGACGTCAACTACAAGAATACCGCTACTCTCGCGATATCTCGTATTAAGGCGTTCAGTCGCAGTAACGTAAATCGAATATTGTCGGTGCACAGCTGGCAGGCTTGGCAGCCTTCTCCACACCGTTTACCTAGAAACAACAACATGACAAGTGAGTATATTGCTATATTTTATTTACTAGCTACTAAGCTAAAGTTGTGTTCGTTGGTAGCTTAGCTAGGTACGTATCGCGCTTTGCTGTTTTAAATAAATAAAATCAGAGACAATCAATGCTAGGTAGCTAACGTTAGCGATCTGTTTGAACTGGGTAAGTTAAAAAAAAGTTAATATAGCTAACTAGAAAGTATAGTGTAACATGGTTTTCTGTTACCATACACATTTGTTTTTAGTGCCATGAAATGTATACTTTTTCATTATTAACTGGTAAGAAGGATATGATTTGTAGTTAACGTTAGCTCGCTAACTAGCAACGTTACGTTAACTGTCTAGGCCCGTGAAGTGCCACGCACAATAACAAACCAGGCTAAGCAGTTGCCTAGCCTTATGCGTACGTACATTTATCGATTAAACGGTTATTTTCGTCTTATCCATTCGTTAACTGTTTTATCTAGCCAGTTACGTTACCAAACGACCAGTACAGGGCTGTAGATGGCCACTAGCTAATGATGCTTGGTTTTAATTTATTCTTTAAAATGTAAGACATAAGCAATGACTCTGCAACTGTACTCTCCTCACCTGGGTCTTTCAAATCGATTTCTTTGCAGGGGGGAATCAGCGTGACCTTGCTCGTGCTAGAAATGCCAAAAAACAAGGGAATGACAAGGGAAAGAAGGCTGATGATGGCATGTCTGCAGCTGCGAGGAAGCTGAGGTAAGTCAATAATATTGGCTTTTAGGAAGTTCTCCTGGTATACAGGTGAGAATCTTTCACTGAAACCAGGACACGTTTTTAACATCCATTTTTAGTTTTTATTTGGTTTAACAATTTGTTTTGTCTGTCTTCTTTAGGGATGCAGAGATAATGCAACAGAAGCAGAAAAAAGCCAATGACCCTAAGCCGGCTGACGAGAAAGCCAAATAGCAGGATACAGAGCCCAATCACAACTATTCTCAGATACCCAGATGTTACCCATTATTGAAAGATGACCAGGTCTTGCTTTTGTCCCATAATCTGGGGTTTAGAACCAGTTTGTAATATTTTGTGGTGGTGGTTCAGTATAGTTTGGGAAATGAATAAGGACTAATGCGTATGCCTATTCCAATACACAGGTCGAATGTTAATCAGTATTTACAATGTAAAGAGCAGGAATTTCAAACTCCACTACTTGGAATTACAAAAAAAGCTTGTATTTTTGTATTTCCTCATCTAGATTGTTACACAACTAGTGGTTTATGGTTTCTATACCATGTTTATTGCTTTTATATTGAGGATGAACATATGCAGTGCTGTAAGATTAATCAAATAAACTAATGAAAGATTCAATCTGGGGAATATTAATTTAACAAATTAAACCACACCTCTGTACAGAAAGTTTATTCAATTAAAACAAATAAAATCAGCTGACATAAATACTGAAAGCACCCCATTGTAAAATGTACTTGTTTCTAACCACATCATTAGCATTGTAGTTTCAACTGAGCCTTCTGAATACAGTAAATTCCTGATGTGTACAACGGATACATGCAAACTATTTAGGAGCCGTACACGTCCCATTCAAATACATTCATTGGAGATCTACATGCTCCAGGTCAGTTGTGCTATTACTTTGATTACATTTAAAATATGAATTAGACATATCTACAGTAATCTCAGGAGATTTGTTACACAAAACAGCTCTGCATGACAAGTTCTCAATGACAAAAGCTGTGATGCTAAAATTGTCTCCAGTCAGATGCATTCCATAGGGTGAAGTGATGGGCCTCCATGGTTACACTCTGCAGCAGTTGGTCAGCGCTTTCTTTGAACTGCTTAAACTCAACTTCACCTGTGACTCTGATTGCCGTCTCAGTTTCACATTTTTCTTAACTTCTCTGTGTTAGGAAAAAAATGGTAAGAGCTCAGTTATAGTTTAGGTATTAGTGGTAGGGATTGGATGGGAAGATTAAGATTCTTACCTTGCCAGGTGAAGTACTGCCTCCACTATATTAGTTCCCTCTTTAGCACTAGTTTCACAGAACAGGGCATTGTATGTCTGAAACACATGTAATATTGTGATTTAATTTTGATTTGATGGACCCATGAACAGCTGTTATTTTGACTGGTAAAGGAGATTGTACCCTTGCCAGCCTTTCCCCATCAACAGTGCTGACACAGCTTCCCTCTGGTCGATCTTCCCGCAGGTCCACTTTATTCCCAATCACACACATTGGGAGTTGCTCATCTGTGGATTCCTGGGATAACAAGGGCACTTTATTTTTCACTAAGTTCCTGATATTATGTGGAATCATAACAGAAAAATACATTATGGTCTCAAACTGAAATATAAACAACCATTATTTTGGCATCCCATTCCAAGTTTTTATTATCTCAAGGACCATAAAACCCATCCACTGATTGTTACCTGAATCTGGTCCATCCACTCTCTGACATTAAGGAAGCTGCTTTCAGAAGTGACATCATACAGCAGTAAGACTCCATGGGCTTTACGGAAATAAGACCTGGCAATACTGCGGAACCTACAGTAATAGGGAAATCCCATTTAGTTTTTGATATTACATGATCATTTGGAATCTTAAAGCACTTCAGATTAACAGCCACATCACCAAAGACATTATGAAACAACTTTGATAAGGCTTTTAGTATGTCAATGTACAGAAACATACCTCTCTTGTCCAGCAGTATCCCATATCTGGAGGTTTGTTTTTTCTCCATCCACCAACATCTTCTTGATTTGGAAATCAACTCCTAAGAACAACATTGTAATGGAAACAGCAATGCACTTTCTGCATTTATTCTACCACTACTAAAAACTTACTGTACATGTACTTACCCAACGTCGTCTGAATATCTCCCCTGAACTCATTGAGACTCAACCGCAATAGAAAGCTGGACTTCCCTGATCCTGCATCTCCTGCCAAAACTAACCGGTACATGGGACCAGGGCACTCAGGGCCACCAGTGTCAACAAGGTCTGCTTCTGTTTGCTGAGGACCAAGTAGCATTACTTAGGTTATGGAAAATAAAACAGATACCATGTTTTTATTTTACTTTACCAGGTAGGCCAGTTGAGAACAAGTTCTCATTTACAACTGTGACCTGGCGAAGATAAAGCAAAGCGATACAAACAACACAGTAACACATGGGATAAACAAACATACAGTCAATAACACAATAGAAAAATCTATATACAGTGTGTGCAAATGTAGTAAGATTAGGGAGGCAAGGCAATAAATAGGCTATAGTGGCCAAATATTACAATTTAGCATTGACACTGGAGTGATGTGTGCAGAAGATGAATGTGCAAGTAGATATACTGGGGTGCAAGGAGCAAAACAAATAATATCAGGATGAGGTAGTTGGGTGGGCTATTTACAGATGGGCTGTGTACAGGTGCAGCTTCAGTTATTTTTGCAATTCGTTCCAGTCACTGGCAGCAGAGAACTGGAAGGAAAGGCGGCCAAAGGAGAAGTTGGCTTTGGGGATGACTAGTGAAATATACCTGCTGGAGAGCGTGCTACGGATGGGTGCTGCTATGGTGACCAGTGAGCTGAGATAAGGTGGGGCTTTACCTAGCAAAGACTTAGAGATGACCTGGAGCCAGTGGGTTTGGCGACGAATATGAAGCGAGGGCCAGCCAACGAGAGCATACAGATCGCAGTGGTGGGTGGTGTATGGGGCTTTGGTGCCAAAACGGATGGCACTGTGATAAGACTACATCCAATTTGCTGAGTAGTGTTAGAGGCTATTTTGTAAATGACATCGCCGAAGTCAAGGATCGGTAGGATAGTCCGTTTTACGAGGGTATGTTTGGCAGCATGAGTGAAGGAGGCTTTGTTCCGGAATAGGAAGACGATTCTAGATTTAATTTTGGATTGGAGATGCTTAATGCGAGTCTGGAAGGAGTTTACAGTCTAACCAGACACCTAGGTATTTGTAGTTGTCCACATATTCTAAGTCAGAACCGTCCAGAGTAGTGATGGTGGGCGGGCGGGCAGGTGTGGGCAGCAATCAGTTGAAGAGCATGCATTTAGTTTTACTTGCATTTAAGAGTAGTTGGAGGCCACGGAATGAGTGTTGTATGGCATAGAAGCTCGTCTGGAGGTTAGTTAACACAGTGTCCAAAGAAGGGCCAGAAGTATACAGAATGGTGTCGTCTGTGTAGAAGTGGATCAGAGAATCACCAGCAGCAAGAGCGACATTGATGCATGTATACAGAGAAAAGAGTCTGCCTGAGAATTGAACCCTGTGGCACCCCCATACGAGATTACCAGAGGTCCGGACAAAAGGCCCTCCGATTTTACACATTGAACTCTATCAGAGAAGTAGTTGGTAAACCAGGCGAGGCAGTCATTAGAGAAACCAAGGCTGTTGAGTCTGCCGATAAGAATGTTGTGATTGACTGAGTCGAAAGCCTTGGCCAGGTCAATGAAGACGGCTGCACAGTATTGTCTTTTATCGATGGCAGTTATATCATTTAGGACCTTGAGCGTGGCTGAAGTGCACCCATGACCAGCTCGGAAACCAGAATGCATAGCGGAGAAGGTACGGTGGGATTCGAAATGATCAGTGATCTGATCGTTAACTTGGCTTTCCAAGATTTTAGAAAAGGCAGGGCAGGATGGATATAGGTCTATAACAGTTTGGGTCTAATGTGTCTTCCCCTTTGAAGAGGGGGATGACCGCAGCAGCTTTCCAATCTTTAGGGATCTCAGACGATACGAAAGAGAGGTTGAACAGGCTAGTAATAGGGGTTGCAACAATTGCGGCAGATCATTTTAGAAAGATAGGGTCCAGATTGTCTAGCACAGCTGATTTGTTGGGGTCCAGATTTTGCAGCTCTTTCAGAACATTAGCTATCTGGATTTGGGTGAAGGAGAAGTGGGGGAGGCTTGTGCAAGTTGTTGTGGGGGGTGAAGAGCTGTTGACCGGGGTAGGGGTAGCCATAGAAAAATGCTTATTGAAATTCTCGATTATCGTAGATTTATCAGTGGTGACAGTGTTTCCTAGCCTCAGTGCAGTTGACAGCTAGAAGGAGGTGCTCTTATTCTCCATGGACTTTACAGTGTCCCAGAAATTTTTGGAGTTTGTGCTACAGGATGCAAATTTCTGTTTGAAAAAGCTTGCCTTTGCTTTCCTAACTGCCTGTGTATATTGGTTCCTAACTTCCCTGAAAAGTTGCATATTCGATGCTAATGCAGTACGCCACAGGATGTTTTTGTGCTGGTCAAGGGCAGTCAAGTCTGGAGTGAACCAGCATATACCAATTCCACATAAGCCTCCCTACACAATGTGCTTCAAAACTGAGCATCTCAGCTCAAAGCCTTACCTTCATTGGGAAAGCAGACAAGCGTCTCCGGATGGATGACGCAATGGAACTAGCTTTGCTGGGAGCTACAGACAGTATTGCCTGACTTGCTTCCAATTTCACATCTGATATCTGGTGCAGAAATAGGTACATTCATGTATTAGAATGTGAAACGTACTAATAAAATAGTTGGTAAACCCTTGTAGTTACCCTTACCTCAATGTCTGAGGGCACATATGAATAACTGTGGTGTACTGTTTCTGTAGAGTCATCACTGTCAGACTCGCTGCCTGAGCTTTCAGTAGTATCCATAGGCAAGGACACACCGCTGTCCGGGTATGTATCAGCCCAGCTGGCTACATGGGAGTTGGTCGTTTTACTGGATTCTACAGTTGTGTGCGCTCCCTCTGAACTGGACTCAACATAGGGATGAAAAAATGTAAACATTAGTTAAGTGGTCAATTAATAGGTCCAGATTTCTTGGATAAGAATATAGTATGTGTACTTTATAAGCGTGCTTTGTCGAACTGGCTTCATTCTTCGAGCTGGGATTTCATTGTTGGGGGATAGCTGTGGGGAGGAAGATTTGTAACACTAATGCCTTATAAATGTTGTATAAATGTAAATATAAAATGGGTAATTTGAGTCTTCTTTATCTTGAGTGAAAACAACCAAACTTACCCTCCTTTTACTTGATGCCACATCGTTGACTAAGGCAGAGCGCAAGCCATCATTGCTGTCATACAGCTTTTTGTTCATGGCCCTAATAGGAAGGAGTCAATGTAGAGAACATTTCAGATGCTTAACTCATCTTTTAGCCTGCCACCTTTAGAGTAGAGTCAGCGTTCATTACAATGAGCATATGGTGTGCACTGCACGGATGTGCATGCATGACTCAAAGCTATGCTTGACTACGATACAACAAAAACAATCATGAAAGGACATACTGTACTAATGAACAATCGGGTCAGACAGACTTACTGGAGAATTTCAATGTGACTGGAGTAAGACTGGTATTCAATAACCATCTTTTTCAGTTCATCGCTTTCTCTGTAAAAATAGACAAATACAACATTTCTTATCAACTAGTCTGTATTTACTGAGTTGGACTTGATCCATTGGACCTGAACGTGAAGTCGGTGATCTCACCTCTCATGCTGAAGTTTCTGGTCTGCATACATGTTCTTCAGCTTGTCCATCTCTACCTGCAGAATGGAGATGTTTGTCTGCGCTTTGAAGAGAGAAGTTCGTAACTGCTCCTTTTCCTGAGGATACATAATGTAAAATTTACAACATTACTGGAAAGTGCACAGGAAATAACGTTCAGGGCATTCGGAAAGTTTGCAGACCCCTTCTCTTTTTCCACATTGTTGTTGTGTTACAGCCTTATTTTAAAATGGATTAAATAATAACATACACACACAATAGCCAATGACAAAACAGATGAAGAAATTTGAGCAAATATAAAAAATTAACTTATTTACATAAGTATTCAAACCCTTTGCGATGAGACTTGAAATTGAGCTCAGGTGCATCCTGTTTCCATTGATCATCCTTGAGATGTTTCGACAACTTGATTGGTGTCCACTTTTGATAAATTCAATTGATTGGACATGATTTTGAAAAGACACACCTGTCTATATAAGGTCCCACAGTTGACAGTGCATGTCAGAGCAAAAACCAGGCTATTCGGAAAATTCATTCAACCTTAGAGCTCCAAGACAGGATTGTGTCGAGGCACAGATCTGGGGAAAGGTACCAAAAAAGTTCTGCAGCATTGAAGGTCCCCAAGAACACAGTGGCCTCCATCAATCTTAAATGGAAGAAGTTTGGAACCACCGAGCCTCTGCCTAGAGCTGGCCTCCGGTCAAACTGAGCAATCGGGGGAGAGAAGGACCTTGGTCAGGAAGGTGACCAACAACCTGATGGTCACTCTGACCGAGCTCCAGAGTTCCTCTGTAGAGATGGGAGAACCTTCCAGAAGGACAACCATCTCTGCAGCCTTCCACCAATCAGGCCTTTATAGTAGAGTGGCCATATGGAAGCCATTCCTCAGTAAAATTCACATGTCAGCCCCCTTGGAGTTTGCCAAAAGGCACCTAAAGGACTCTCAGACCATGAGAAACAAGATACTCTGGTCTGATGAAACCAAGATTGAACTCTTTGTCCTGAATGCCAAGCGTCATGTCTGGAGGAAACCTGGCACTATCCCTATGGTGAAGCATGGTGGTCGCAGCATCATGCTCTGGGGATATTTTTCAGTGGCAGGGACTGGGAGACTAGTCAGGATCGAGGAAAATTGAACAGAGCAAGGTAGATAACCTGCTCTAGAGCACATAGGACCTCAGACTGGGGCGAAAGTTCACCTTCCAACAGGACAATGACCCTAAGCACACAGCCAAGACAACGCAGGAGTGGCTTTGGGACAAGTCTCTGAATGTCCTTGAGTGGCCCAGCCAAAGCTCGGACTTGAACCTGATCGAACATCTCTGGAGGGCTGAAAATAGCTGTGCAGTGATGCTCCCTATCCAACCAGACAGAGCTTGAGAAGATCTGCAAAGAAGAATGGGAGCAACTCCCCAAATACAGGTGTGCCAAGCTTGTAGCGTCATACCCAAGAAGACTAGGCTGTAATCGCTGCCAAAGGCTCTTCAACAAAGTACTGAGTAAGGCTTATTTCAGAATAAGGCTGTAACGTAGCAACATTTAGAAAAAGTCAAGGGGTCTGAATACTTTCCGAATGAGACTCAAGATACAGTTGTCTAACTGATCCAACGTACCTGAGTCAGTTCACTTATTTGGTTCTGTAGTTTGTCAACATCCTGCCTGGAACTGTTGAGTTCAGATTCCCCTTGAGACTACAATGAAAAGGTTTCCATTAAGATTAAGCATAAATTGAAATCATATTCACAATTAAGACTGCCTGAATCTAGCTAAATAAAGTACTGCAAACATAAGCGTGGCAATCCTAGGGAAAGATTAAATAACCTTTCAACACCAACAATAATAGGTCAATAGATGAAATGTCACAAAACCTGTTTCAAATAGATGACACGTACCTTTAACAACCTGTCCATAACAGTATGCAGGTCTGCCACCTCATTCTCATGCCTTCTCTGGAGTGCCGCCATGACTCCCTCCATTCTCTTATGCTCCTACAGACAAGAAACCCAAGGAGAGACAACTTTGCTCATTGGCTCTGAACTAAAAGAGGGGCTTTCACAAAACTGTAGAAAGGGGCCTTTGTGAGAGTTTGAGCTAACTGCTCTCCCTTCTCTAAAAGGTACTTTCACTACCACAAATATGCGGATAAACACCTGTGCCGAGGCCCCTCTTGAAATTAAACAGTTTAATCTTAATTTCCAACAAACTATTTGCCCAAGTCTATTATATTAAACTTTTTCTCACCATAAAATAAAAAAAAGATAAACATTTTCTAAGGTATGTTTTCAATGACACCAATGCCTTTTTAATGACTTAGCTTGCTTTGTTTGTTTTTAGTTCTTAAATACTTGATGAGAGTGAATTACATGTTTTATTTCTAGCACAATGTGTAGAATATACTGTAGTAACTAAGTCCTCATAATACATCACTTACCTCTTCTCTCACCCTGACCTCTACACAGGCAAGCTGCTGCTGCATGTCCTCCTCCAGCTCTGTCAACTGACTGGTGTTCAGCTCCTCTGTTCTGTCGGCACACAGAGGTACATACCATTTACATGTCTGCCCTGGTTGTTCATCAAATTTAAAACAACTGCCCAAACACTAGTCCAGCGAAAGTGATGAGTCAGAATATAAGGTGAAGGTGAGGCACGGTTTGCAAGCAATAACACATCTTCAAACACAGCTGCAACACAGCACACAGAACTACACCTTTTGGTTTTCATCTAGTGGTGAACTTTGAGCGGGCGGGACACTATTCAGTTAAATGTGTTTTATCATAATAAAAAGTGACAGCACTTGCTCCAGCCAGTTAAGAGACTCATGAGGGCCCCTAGGAGGCAAATACCACAGGTGCACAAGACTGAGATTTGCAGTGTGAGATTGAATGAATCAAAATACAGCATGTCTCGCCACTGATTAGCAAACATTCTTACAGGCACACCCATTTGCATAAGGGTTAAGATTAGGCCTAAATGGAAATATAAAAAAGGGACAACTAGGTTTACAAGTGGAAAATGGGGAGAACAAGACTAGCAACTCATTTAAGAGTACTTCCTTGGGTGAGAAATGTAATCCCTATCAAGAAATGCAGCCTCCGAACCGTGAAAGCAACTCCACCCCATCTACAGTGGCAAGAAAAAGTATGTGAACCCTTTGGAAATACCTGGATTTCTGCATAAATTGGTCATAAAATTTGACCTTATCTTCATCTAGGTCACAACAATAGACAAACACAGTATGCTTAAACCAATAACAAACAATTATACATTTTCATTTATTGAACACACAGTGTAAACATTCATTTAATAACTTGTTGACTTTCCTTTGGCAGCAATAACCTCAACCAAACGTTTCTGTAGTTGTGGATCAGACCTGCGCAACGTTCAGGAGGAGTTTTGGACCATTCCTCTTTTCAAAACTGTTTCAGTTCAGCAATATTCATGGTATGTCTGGTATGAACTGCTCTCTTGAGGTCATGCCACAGCATCTCAAATCGGGCTGATGTCAGGACTCTGACTGGGCCACTCCAGAAGGTGTATTTTCTTCTGTTGAAGCCATTCTGTTGTTGATTTACTTCTGTGTTTTGGATCGTTGTCCTGTTGCATCACCCAACTTATGTTGAGCTTCAATTGGCAGACAGATAGCCTAACCTAACATAATCCTGCAAAATGTCTTGATAAACTTCAGAATTTATTTTTCCGTTGATGATAGCAAGCTGTCCAGGCCCTGAGGCAGCAAAGCAGCCCCAAACCATGATGCTCCCTCCACCAGACTTTACAGTTGGGATGAGGTTTTGATGTTGCTGTGCCTTTTTTCCTCCACACATAGTGTTCTGTGTTCCTTCCAAACAACTCAACTGTAGTTTCATCTGTCCACAGAATATTTTGCCAGTAGTGCTGTGGAACATCCAGGTGCACTTTTGCAAACTTCAGACGTGCAGCAATGTTTTTTTTGCACAGCAGTGGCTTCTTCCATGGTGTCCTCCCATAAACACCATTCTTGTATAGTGTTTTACATATCGTAGACCTGTCAACAGAGATGTTAGCATGTTCCAGAGATTTCTGTAAGTCTTTAGCTGACACTAGGATTCTTCTTAACCTCATTGAGCATTCTGCGCTGTGCTCTTGCAGTCATCTTTGCAGGACAGCCACTCCTAGGGAGAGTAGCAACAGTGCTGAACTTTCTCCATTTATAGACAATTGATGATCATCAGGGCTTTTAGAGAAACTTTTGTAACCCTTTCCAGCTTTATGCAAGTCAACACTTCTTAATCTTAAATCTTCTGAGATCTCATTTGTTCGAGGCATGGTTCACATCAGGCAATGCTTCTTGTGAATAGCAAACTCAAATTTTGAGAGTGTTTTTTATAGGGCAAGGCTGGACTCCAGGTTAGCTGACTCCTGACAGCTTATGGAGAAGTCATTAGCCTAGCGGTTCACATACTTTTCTCAACCTACACTGTGAATGTTTAAATGATGTATTCAATATAGACAAGAAAAATACAATCATTTGTGTGCTATTAGTTTAAGCACACTATGTGTTTATATTGTTGTGACTTAGATGAAGATCAGATCAAATTTGACGACCAATTTATGCAGAAATCCAGGTAATTCCAAAGTGTTCACAACATGCAATTGTGTCTGATTATAATAACCTTACTGTGGGAAGCATACTGGCGCAACCAATACTCAAATTTTGTAAATGTTAACTGATTAATAGCCCAAGCCTGATCTTGATTGAAACATTGTTGCATGGATATCCCACAACATAAACACTACATTGTGTTTATGGTAACACAAACAGGCAAATGACAAAGTTAACTGATATAATATAGTTTGGTAGATTGTTTCTCAATATATTGTTTTCCTCTTATTGAGGAATCTGAGCCAAGAGATGCTGCTATGACACAATCCCTACCTTCTCAAACTGGTTTCCAGCTGCTCACTCTCAAGCCTGTGGTCCTTGCTTTCACTGACAAGAGCATCGACAAGTCCCTCATATTGTTGCAACAACAAAGGTTCTGCGATGTACATGGCTTGGTGAAGTTCAGCCAACTGATCCCGCAGTCTGAAAGATGAAGGATTATGGATGACCATCATTTCTACATTTGACATAGTTATAAAAACAGAGGGATGAACGCAGAACGAACATCTACATATTACACCCACAGTCTACTGTAAGAGCTGTAATAGCAGGTGCAACTTTCTGTCAAACAATTGACACCAACCACCAGATGTACCTTCCTGAGAGGAGACCGGTTGCATCGTCCATCCTGCTCTGGAACTCTTCCCAGGGACTCCCTTGACTTTGAGGAGACGTTCCAAAAGAGGCCAAATCCAATGTTTCTGAAACCTCTTGAAACCGCGATGAAAAATTGCTGTAATTAATACATCCATCTTCACTAGCGCCGAATTTGTTGAATAAAGTTTTGATTTCGTCTTCAGGTACATTCAGCTCTCGACAAACAACTGTAAAGTCTTCGTATTCAATCACACCAGATTTATTAATGTCACACGCTGAAAACAGTCTCTGGAGGCTGGGTTTGTCCATGACTTCGTATTTCGAGTTTAAAAGTTACATTAAGTCCGCCTTGGGAAATAAACCCTTGTGTAAAATAAAAAAGATAGGCTAGCAACAGGTGCAATACGTGACCATTTGATCCCCACCTTTATTTGTGTAACCTTATCCCGCACCAGTGATCAGAATTTTAGCCCGTCAGAATGAAGTGATGAAGGCAGTAATACTTTCCCCACGCGAATGATAACTATATTCACCGGGAGACTTGCTGTACAGTCAAAAAGCCACTGATTGGCTTAGCCTGCCTGAAATGGGCGTGACAGCGCTGGGGCCAAGACATCAGACTGAGAATGTGCGTCACCTGTACTTGGCTATTTTTTTATATTTTTTTTACTGTTGTTAAAAATGTCAGTGTTTGTACACGTTGTCATGCAACTCACATACTTTATTTTTTATTTGTAGGTGTAGGTATCACAAATAAAGTTTAAACAAAATACACAATTTACATGTATAAAACACTCATAAAATATTTAAATGAAATGTATCTCAACAATATTTTCAAATAGTATATGATGTATTTGCACAGGGGTGGAGAATAATTGTATATTCATTGCTAGGATGTGGCAAGGATTCTACCTATGACACCAAAGTAGACTATTTTCCTTTCAGGTGTGGACTGCACTCTTTATCAAGAATACTTGCCTGCCTGCCATTGTTACACTGTACGCATACTCAGTAATTAACTCCACCCTACCATGTGATATCCCTAGCCATACTTATTTTTACTACTGTGACAGAAACACCACTACTAAAAAAACACAGAACTACACTATTAGCTTATTTGTTTTACATGATAATGCAAGAATTAGGCTCACATTAAAAAAAAGACTGAACAAGTTCAACAGGAACTTTCCGCGCTGTTCTTTGCATGTTTTTATTTGAGTCTGGTGGAATGCGTCAGCAAACGCTGTGCTCCACCTTAATGTGACTAATGTGTTGACAGAAGACACAGTCACTGTTAACATTTTACTAATCAAAGAACAGAGGGGATAAAAATGGCTCACACACACTGCTTTTAAAGAACATACCAATAACAACATTCCTTACTGTAATGACAGAAATCCCTTTTTACATTACAATAAATCTTCTGAAAGTTGTTGATAATATTGTGGCCACACAGTGGCAGTGTAAGAGCAGAATCAGGCAAGTCTGGAACTACTTCTTACACCAATACAGTATTTGGATCCATTTAGC